>NC_088881.1:8092581-8368993 GCF_032884065.1 Artemia franciscana
AAGCGCCACCCCAACAGCTAGTCTATCTATATAAAAATAAGTTGTCTGTGGATGGATGGATGGATGTGTCAGGTGACGTCACCTGAAAAAACTGGATCAGGTGACGTCAAAACTGAAAAAACTAAAAAAAGGCAAAAACTACAAAAAAAACTAAAAACTAATAAAAAAAATAAAAAAGCTAAAAAACTAAAAAAACTATAAAGGTAAAAACCAATAAAAAACTAAAAAAAAAAACTGAAAAAACTAAAAAAAGGCAAAAACTACAAAAAAAACTAAAAACTAATAAAAAAAGTAAAAAAGCTAAAAAACTAAAAAAACTAAAAAAAAACTAAAAAAAGGTAAAAAACTAAAAAAAATAAAAAATAAAAAAAAACTAAAAAAAAGGAAAAAACTGAAAAATAAGCTAAAATAAAGGTAAAAACCAATAAAAAACTAAAAAAAAAGGAAAAAACTAATAAATGACGACACTCAAAGAGAAAGCGACCAGGACAAAAGGAATGTTCGATTAGCAATCAACAAAGCACAGGGACACAGGGAGTATAAATGACGACCAGGACATAAGTAAAAAAAAAAACTATCTATATATATAAAAATAAGTTGTCAAACTAAAAAAAGGCAAAAACTACAAAAAAAACTAAAAACTAATAAAAAAGCTAAAAAACTAAAAAAACTAAAAAAAAGGCAAAAACTACAAAAAAAACTAAAAACTAATAAAAAAAAATAAAAAAGCTAAAAAACTAAAAAAACTAAAAAAACTAAAAAAAGGTAAAAAACTAAAAAAACTAAAAACTAAAAAAAACTAAAAAAAAGGAAAAAACTGAAAAATAAGCTAAAATAAAGGTAAAAACCAATAAAAAACTAAAAAAAAAACTGAAAAAACTAAAAAAAGGCAAAAACTACAAAAAAACTAAAAACTAATAAAAAAAGTAAAAAAGCTAAAAAACTAAAAAAACTAAAAAAACTAAAAAAACTAAAAAAAGGTAAAAAACTAAAAAAAATAAAAAATAAAAAAAAAAACTAAGAAAAAAGGAAAAAACTGAAAAATAAGCTAACATAAAGGTAAAAACCAATAAAAACTAAAAAGAAAAAAAGGAAAAAACTAAAAAAAATTTTCATCTAAAAAACTAAAAAAAACTAAAAAAGGTAAAAACTAAAAGAACTAAAAAAGAAAAAAATAAATGACGACACTCAAAGAGAAAGCGACCAGGACAAAAGGAATGTTCGATTAGCAATCAACAAAGCACCGGGACATAGGGAGCATAAATGACGACCAGGACATAAGTAAAAAAAAAATTAACAAAACTAAAAAGAAGGTAAAAACTACAAAAAAACTAAAAAGAAAAAAAAACTAAAAACTAATAAAAAAACTAAAAAATCTAAAAATCTAAATAAACTAAAAAAGAAAAAAAAAGGAAAAAAATAAAGGAGAAAAACAAAACTAAAAAACGAATGTATATACAGACCGGTACACCGGGATACAAATGACGACCGGGACACAGGGAATATAAATGACGACCGGGACACAGGGACACAACTACAACGGGGACACCGGAGGAAACAGGGGGATGTAAATGACGACCGGGACACCGGGACAGGGAATGGTCGATTAGCAATCACCATCAACAAAGCTCAAGGGCAATCATTAGAATCATGAGGTATAGATCTGAATACAGATTGTTTTCCCATGGACCATTATATGTTGCATGTTCAAGAGTCGGTAAACCTGACAATCTATTTATATGCAAAGACAATGGGACAGCAAAGAATGTTGTATATTCGCAAGTTTTACGTAGTTAAAACCATATATATATATATATCTATCTATATTCACAGGTGGGACATAGGGACACAACTACAATGGCGCGTAACTATTATGGCGCGTAACGACTTACGCGCGCGGGGGGGCGCGTATCTCAAGATGGTTTTCCCTGCTTGGGGATGCACTGCGACTAACTAGAGATGATGTCTTGACAGACAATCTCAAGATGGTTTTCCCTGCTTGGGGATGCACTGCGACTAACTAGAGATGATGTCTTGACAGACAATCTCAAGATGCTATTCCCTGCTTGGGGATGCGCAGTAACTAACTAGAGATGATGTCCTGACAGACAATCTCAAGATGGTTTTCCCTGCCTGGGGATGCGCTGCGACTAACTAGAGATGATGTCCTGACAGACAATCTCAAGATGGTTTTCCCTGCTTGGGGATGCGCTGCGACTAAATAGAGATGATGTCTTGACAGACAATCTATGTGCCCAACGTATCCTCGTCAATTATTTGTATTCCGTTTGTATTGACATGTCTCCAAAATACAAGCAGGTTCACATGGAAAAATCTAACCTTTCTCCAAATCACTAGAGGGCAAAATCGTATCCATGGGGGATAATATCGGGTTTGAACCCCCCCCCCCCCAAAAAAAAAATGTCCTTATTTAAAAAATAACAACTTCCCACACAAAGATTATTTGTTGCGTTTCGTAGTTTTTTGTACCCCCCCCCCCCCTTCCCCCAACAAAAATTTGGGATATGGCCTTTTTAGAAAAAGAGAGGAAGACAGATAAATGGACAGACTGGAGGACACTTGATTATATGTAATAGGTTAGCCGACATAGCATTGCACTGGACTTTTTTCTTTTTTAGAAGTTCAGCCTTTTCGGTCAATTGTTCCACTTTTCCTGCAACTCGTACGAGAATATTTGTAAATTCTTAAGACGAAATTGAGTAGAATACTTTATTATACTATAATAAACAGAGAGAGAGAATTATTCCAAAAAATAAATGTACTATATTTTTAATACAACTTTATAACCCAGGTACACTAAATCACACATGTTTCTAGTGTATACACAGCATTCCCTAAACAGCACGTAAGTTAGTCATATAATAATCTACACTTAGAAAAAAGATACAAAAATTAAATTAAACAAATGCGAAAAAAAGTATTAAGGGACAGAACGAAACAAAAACTGTTAATGCTTGTTAAACATCGATTCTCGAAATTTTCACCGTTTAAAAAATTTGTTTTCGAACAGAAAATTGTTTTCGAAAATAAAGGACAGAGCGAAACAAAAACTGCTAATGAAAATTGTTTCCGAAAATTAAGGGACAGAGCGAAACAAAAACTGCCAATGCTTACTGTCAAACATCGATTCTCGAACTTTCCGCTGTTTAAACAAATTTGTTTTCGAACAAAAAATTCGGGAGTAAAAAGCCTCGGTTTCCGAACAGTATTTCGATTCTCGGGCGCAAGTGACGCTTGGTTTTGAGAAGCAAATATTCTAAAGCTGATCACTATGTTGTAAACATTCGTCCGTTGCTCTTTGCATTTTTTTTTATTACATTTAACATTAATTTTCTTCCCATCCGCCTTTAAAAATATCATTCATTTCTCGAACAATTCTGTTGTGGAACAACCTTTCACAGCGAATTGTGGTAGAGAGCTTAAGTGTCGGGGAGCTTAGTGTATTTATTTATTATGTATATTACTATATGTATTATATTACTTATATGCATATTACTTATATGTATCTACTAAGAGCTTAAGAGTATTTACTTATATCATTACTTGCTTATTATATATATGCTTTATTATACTCATAACAGTAAGGATAAAGGTTTTTTTTTATCATCCAATATTTGCCAACAGTTCAGTTAGGTTGAAAAACACAACGACAAAACCTTCGTAGTTGAAAATGGAGAGTAAAGAGTCAAAGAAGAAGGTAAGATATGATACATTTAAATTAATTATGTTTTAGTTACCATAATTAATTATTATAGATTCAATGGTTTACTGTTAATAATATTTTTCGCACTTTCACAAGCGATAAATACTGAATGTGCTCATTCATTTATCCAATAATAAATTATGGAATCCCGGGATCCTTCAGAATATTTTTTTTATAAAGCTAAAAAATGCAAAAAAAAAAATTTTTAATCCCTTCCGAAAAAGTTCCATTTTATAAGAATAAAGCTAAAATGCAAAAAAAAAAAAAAAAAACAACGAAAAAACCTATGTAGCCTGCCTAATATTTATATAGAGTTAGGTTGGGCGTTATTTAATATTCTTTAGACAATTTAATAATTAAAAACTAATTAAAGCTACCTGTCTATATTATAAATTTGACACCAATCCAAATATGTATTTTAATTTTCAGTAACAATTCAAAGTGTGAATTTTGTCGTCAAATCATCGCCTT
This sequence comes from Artemia franciscana, assembly GCF_032884065.1. Lineage (NCBI taxonomy): Eukaryota > Metazoa > Arthropoda > Branchiopoda > Anostraca > Artemiidae > Artemia > Artemia franciscana. The sequence goes on from NC_088881.1 coordinate 8,096,777, forward strand.
TTATTAAAAACAAAAATAATTGCTTTTTAAGTACAACTTAGATATCTAGTAACGGTACTCGCATATATATATAAATAGTTCATTGTAGATAATTAGAAATGGTATAACTTTAGAAAAGAAAAGAAAAGCTAGACTGTTTTTGTTTAATTTAGTTTGATTTAAGAATTTGACAACTTTGAATAAGAAGATAAATTAGAATAAAATCAGCTTCATTTAATTTATAGATCTGTTATATATTACATAATGTAGCATATATGTTACGACTCTAATTTTTGTTACATATAAATACATTTTACATTCAATTTATTAATAGTATGAAGCTAAATTATGTATATTACATGTATATATTTATGTTTAATACTATTTAATTTATTAAAACTACAAAACTTTAGATAAGGAGAGGAAAGCTGAAAATTTCTAGTTATTCTAGTTTTCTTTTATTCTCTATTTATTCTAGTTATTTATTTTTTTCTAGTTATTATTTTTAGTTATTCTTTTTTATAAAAAAAAGCGCACTTCTAAGAATTATTCGCATAAAAAAAAACTTGAGTAAGGAAACGAAAACCAAAAAACGTTTAAAGTTCTTTTTCGTTTCTAATTTATAGATTCTTTTTAAAATACGAAACAATGGCAACTGGAAAGTACTCCTCTAATTTACCAATTTTCTTAAATAGAAAATTGATGGAACTAAAAAGTTAATAAAAATTGTTCATAAATTAATAAAAATTAATAGAACTAAAAAAAGGAAAGCTAGAACTGTTTCTAACTTAAATTATGAAGATATGACTGGTAGGGTATATAGAAACAACGGGATTTAGGGTGTAAAACTCAGAAAATTTACAAGAAATAAAACCCTGGGTATAATGTTACACACAAAATTCGCATGACAAAATTAAGAATTGAAATATGATTATAACACCCTTGCATGATATATAAAAAAAAAACACATTATGAATAGGATACCGTAAAAGCAAAGAACTAATCAAAACATAAAATTAATTAGTTTAAAATCTGAAAAGACAAAGATATAAAAATTAGAATGGACGGGGAGTAAGAAACTAAAGCCTTTACGTATAATAGTGCAGTTTACAAACAAAACAAAGATTCTATAAAAGAAAATATGGCGGTCCGCCAGTTTTTAGCCTGCACAAAATGCACTCCTGGTTGTAAAGAGTTCATTCTCTTCTGCACCCTCTAAAACCCTGTGTGGTTTCCCACAAGGTAATGCAGTGATTATATAACTAGCAAGAGATCCTATTGGACCAGGGGTAGCAATTCACAAAAATGTTGAGGCACTTGTTTTAAAACCAAAAAGGTATCTTTCAAAATCCAGGTATGCCCCCCTTCCCCCACCAAATAAATATTTTTCAAAATTTAGGGTGTGTATTTTATATTTCAAGATATAAAAACCGCATTTTTCATAATTGTTCTTCAGTTTTTCCTTGAGAAGGCCACTCCTTACAAGCTGTAAAAACCTTGAATTTTTCTGGGATAGGGGTGCCCAAAGGTTCCTCTGTGAATACAAGCTTAGACTATATTACCTGCTTTTAAACGTCTATATTTATTTTACAGGGCTCCATAGTCAAAATGTATCTTCACTGCAGAAGAGTTTATTTGATTTTTTTTTACTATATTCTATGATCACGGTTCCCAGAGAGGGATCTCAGGGAGGGGAGCTGCGCAGCAACCCTCCCCTGTGTGTCCGTATAGAACCAACTCAGCTGTAACTGATCGATCTTTTTGTAGTGTCCAATCTCTTTCGAAATGAATTGGTTATAATATATAAAACTCCACACAAAACTGTTCTTGGATACAGGCGGTATACTACTGAGATGGGTCCTTAGTAGTTGTACAATATGTTGAATGAATATAGAATATTGACTTTTGAATATTGACTAAACTCTTATCCTAGTCACACACCCTGGTGCAAATGAAAGGGAACACTAGAGCTCTCTCTCATTGGATCGCCCATTGGCATTCTAGTCAACTTTCCTTGTTAATAGTTTCCAATGTACGAATAATGTCAATTCCCATTGTTATATCCCTAGGATATCCTGTTATATCCTTCTATGTAAAAATTTGGGGATACAAAAATGGAATCTATCCTGACATGAAAAACTCTTTTAATGGCATGAAAAGTCCTATGACATGAAAAGAAGATGACGGAAGAGGACTTTTCAACCAAAACATCTTTTATAGAATCTTTGTCATAACTAATATTAAAACTTTTAAATGTAGTAATTTTTTCACAAGTTGCGTCACATCTATCTACCTGGGAAAAAATACGCCGTTTCTTTACTAAAATACTTCGATACTTATAAACTCAATATTCCAGTCTTTCATGTACATTTGATATGCGAACCAACTTGTAGTCGCTAGTGTGAACAAACCATGAATCAGTCCAATCTAAATTTTTTATAGTGACGAATTTAGAGTTAATTGATCCACAGGTGTGACTATATTCTGGTTCACGCATAAAATAGAGGAAAATAATTACATCAATGGTACAGTACCTGAGCTTCTTAAGCAATGTAAGGGAGGGATTGCCGAAGGACGTCCAAATTGCCGAAGGATAGGATATCCCTAAGGAAAGTATTGCCGAAAGATAACCTAACTGTCTAACGAAAATCTCAAAATTTCCAAAGGAAATAATATCTTTTCCAGAGGAAAGGATAAAATTGTCAAAGAACAATTTAAAATTGCCAAAGGAAAGGATATCAAAGTTGCCGATGGAAAGAACAAACTACCGAAATGAAAGGATGGCCGAAAACTCTCCTAATTGTCGAAGGAAAGGACTCTCAATATCAACAACCTTTTTGTAATTCTAAACAGTTATCTTAAGGCTATTCAGGACATTACCATTGATATAAACTTAACAAATTAAGGATAGATAATTCAACTTATGCAAAATATGAATAAAACTGAAAATACACAAGATTCAGAATACAAAAATATGTAGTATTGACAAAATACAAATAAATAAATAAAACGACTAAATAAAACCACTGGGATTAAAAAAAAGGACTAATGAGAATACTTCATTTAGGATACTATTTAAACATTTTCTTTCAGTGGCATCTCTACAGCAATAAAAGAAGGATACAAAAATAAAATGCAGAGTGACGTCAAATCCATGACGTTTCGCATAAAAGGGCTCAAGTCCACTTTTCCTATTTTTCCAAGAGAGCAAATTGAAAATGAAAACGCACAATGAAAGAATCTTTCTCACAAATCAGAATTTAAGAAACTTGAAACTTTCAAGATGGATTCCTATTTAACTTTTCTTTGGAATTCGCTGAAAATATCAGAAGTGCTTAATTGTTCATTAATTAGAAGATAAATAACTTTGCCCTTTTAGAATACTTCATAACTCGTTTAGAATTAAAGAGAAGCTCATTTTGAATAGACCAATCAATGGATCTCTTCGAGCAATTTCAAACCAAACACTTAACTAATTTTCGGGAAAAAAAATGGACTTGGGCCCTTTTTGCAAAAAGCCACGGAAATTAACTAGTGGAAATATAACAGATAATATGCAAAAAACTCTTTCTAAAAGGAACTTAGCAAGGACCACTATACTAGCATAAACACTAAGTAAGAGGGCTTTTAATTTGCCCCTCCCCCCACAAAACATATATATATCTTTTATTTCCCCTATAGTTTGCCTATAATGGATTTATTTCAAAGTAGCCCCTCCCAAAATGAATTTCTATATATTTGCCTTTCACTTACTGTAGTCAGTGCAATGATTACACACTAACAAAGCTTAAGGCTTTATGTTAAGTTCTGCTTCTTTGTTTTCGGATCCATTTCTTGCTAGGTCCGATTTTCACACGTATGATACCCCACAAAGGGATGTTCTTCATGCTCCTCATAATACCCGAGCAAAATATTTTCTTATTTATAAGAGGCTTAAAGCTTGGAATAATTTACAAATACACAATTTAAATTATATAAACAATTTAGAAATAAACAACAACTCTATTAATTTGGCCCATTTTAAGAAAAACAAATATTCATTTTATTCAAATCATGAGTTTTGTTGGGTTTCTTGGAGACTTATTAGTTGTTCTTTTTATGATAAAAAGAGCTCCTCTTTAAGGAGCCATTTCTCGTTCTCTCTTTTTTTTATTATGCTAATTAAGTGCCCAATGTCCCAGGGCAAGCGCTCCTTGCCCCATGGACAATCTCTGCTTTTCACGTGGTTTATTAATTAAGTTATGTTTGATTTAAACAAAGGATTCCACAACAATAACGGCAACTTAGAATTTTAAGTTATATAAGTTTATGTACGGTTATGCAAAAAAATTAACATAGCAGTAACGAAATCGAATTTCTGTGTAAGCAATTGATAAATTTCGAAAGTAAATTTATAAAATTTTCCTATTTTCAAGCTTCATCAGGGCTTAAACCTCCAATTCCCTTTTTTTAATTTTTTAATAGTTTACTTATGATTGTGATCATATTTAACGATGAATATGATGCTTTTGTGGATTTTTACATCAGCCTAGTGTGAAAGGACTTGTTTAAGTCTGGACGGTTATACTTAGCGCAACGTAACCACTTTGCATTGAAAATTATGTATGTAGTGTGAAAGCCGCTTAACTGTTTGTTGGTAATTTTATTACAGATTGAGGATTTATTTTCTTTTTCTCTTATGGAACAAGTTAGGGATAAAAAATTAAGAAAATAAACTTGCTTAACGAAATAAAAAGACTGAAAAGCGGCAAACCTTTAGTGAGACAGGGAACCTTGCATGACAAAAAAAAAAAAAAAAAAAAAAAAAAAAAAAAAAAAAAAAAAAAAAAAAAAAAAAAAAAAAACTCTAATAAATACAGTAATGATTATTTTTTCTTTTTTGCAAGGTTCATTACCTTATTAAAAGTTTTGCCCGTTCTATAATTATTTCATTTCCGTAGAAAACAATTTCTTTTCCTAACAAAAGCCCTAATATTTTGACTCACTTTTATCAAAAAAAGTCAACAAAGTTTTGGTAACACCCTACCCGACACATGCAAAAAGATGACAAGTGAAATAATAAATCTTAAACACAAAAACTTCAAAAATATAGACAAATGCACAAATGAAATCAAAGAACTACAAAAAAAAGAGAAAAATATTGGGAGCAACGAAGAGTAAGAAATAAAGCTCATACAATTAAACAGGCCCCCAACCATTTTTCCACGTCCACAGCCCATTGAGACATAAGTCACGCGACCTTTTTATTATTTTTAATCTAATTTTACTTAAGACAAGTTTATGAGACATGACTATATTAGTACTATAGTACTATATTAGTACTATATCAAATACTATATTAGGTAACTGAATAGAAATCAAGCTAACCACATAAATATTTTCTTGAATCTCCCGGGCGCATGTACGTTGGTTTGGTCGGTATGCGTTGGTTGCTAAATAAGGACAAATTAAAATAAAAACAGAGAGGAGGTGCCTATTCTACTCAAACTCTTGAAAATGATTAATTGTTGAGTTAAAAACTTTAGAGAATTATTCAATTCCATAAGTGTGAATAAAAAATACAGAAAAAAAATGAATACTAGAGAATTAAAACTAAACAAAATGCTAAGTGTTAAGAATCGATGAGGATTAGCCTACTCCCCCATATTTCGCCCAGATGTAAAAGTATATCAAAGTATATTCAAAAAGTAAATTCAAAACCAGAAGCCTTCCACCCTGAATATGACCTTTCCTCCTCGTAGTTTCACTGGATCTTCTATGAAGCTTCATCTAAAACTCTGATAAAATTCACAATAGAATAAAAAAAGAACTCGGAATACAAAGCATAAATTTAAGAAAAATGATAAGTAAGTTTTCCCACATAAAGAGTAGAAATCACAAGAGATCCCCAAGAAAAAGGGAAAAATCTTTAGGATTCCCGCTTAAGCCGCTTAGGACGAGAAACAGCAGAAGTGCCATCTGCAAATACCTCTCCAAATTTATGTTTCTTTCCCACTTGGGACTGCGCAGTCAAGAGAAGAGAAATGGCGTGCGTGTTCATTTTATCAGCCAACAGCAAATCCCTGAGGTCACTCATTTTCTGACTTCTGAATTCAACAGAATTATCTTCATTTTTAACTCCTTCATCCCCATCTAGACAAAAAAGAAATATAAAATTAGAAATAGCGGTAATTGTTTTCTTTCATGCTCATATTCATCACACTCATACTCATATCATACTCATGTTTTTACGGGTTGGCAATTCATTCCAGATGAGTCAATGTCAGCATTTGCTGACAATGTCACAATGTCACATTTGCACCAAACTGTGCTGTGTGTATTAAAATCACCTGTTATGATCAGTCCTTCATTAGCAGGAATTTCTTTTGACAACTCATTAATAGTGCATACAATTTCAATGTTGTTGCCATTTGCATTGTATACATTTATAATGTTGATAGTTGATCCATCTTGTTGAAGTACCCTGCAGCCATTCCAGAGGCGCCATTTGGGGGGTGGGGTCAGGGGTGGGCAAATGCCCACCCCAGATTTTTCCAGGGGGCCCAAGTTTCCACCACAAAGGGCCCTTTGCTTGCCGTAATAATCCATTATGTCCAACATAATCCATTCTGTCCAATTGATTTGAAATTACTGCACGCCTATTAACCAAAGAGCGTAATTACTTGACGACCCTTGGGGTAATTACGCTAGTTGCTATTAATCATTGTAAACTTTGAAAGTAGGTAAGATACATAATAAAATTCTCGAGTTCTGTCAAATACCCGTTTCCTAGATGATTACGCGACACGAAGTGAATCGGGGGGGGGGGGCAAGATGGAGTTCATGCCCACCCCAAGATTTGGTCCAAATGGCGCCTCTGAGCCATTCTCTAGTTTTCAAAATACCTTTAATATAAATAGGACGTATATCAAACAGTCTTTATTTAAATTTTAAACCATAGAGTAAGGGCAGCTTATAAGAAGCTTCGTAATTGTGATAATTTTAGAAACAGATCAGACATTTACTACTACACTGATTTTTATTATAATCATTTTTTATATAATAGCATAACAAAAGCAGAGCTTGCGAGGATGTGCTAAAATAAAAAAAGAAAGAGTCTGGAGTATGAGATCATTTACTGAAACCAAAATGAAAAATAAACAACGAAACACTACATTATAAAACCCTAAAACAACACACAAAAAAAATGGTTAATGTCAGCATTCACCGGTGAATGTCCGAAATTCTTCTTTCTCTGCTTGGATTCAATTAGCTTTGGGAACCAGCTTTTTCAGTCTTATGCAAGCTTTGAAAGTAAAAGTTATAGTTAGGTTTGGTTAAAAATCTCAAAAATGTGTTAAAAATCGAACCTAACCCAACTTAACATAACATGTCACCATCGAAACTTGCATAAAACTGAAAAAGGTAACTGGCAACGCTGACTAAATCCAAGGAGAAAAAAAAAGGTATTTCAGATATTCACTGATGAATGTCGATATTCACCAATTTCGGACATTCACGGTAACATATATACTATAACATAATGTCTTTTGAATTACTGATGTCAATTTGGACCAAATATCTTTTTTCAATGAAACAAGGAAATAAGGATGCTGCATTAAGAAAGGAAAACACTAGGTGAGCTACATAAAAAAAAACACAGAAAGTCCTATGGACGTTTCTCTAGAGTTAAAGGACAATTTGAAAAAAAAAAAAAAAAAAAAAAAAAAACGCTTGGTCGGGTTTATAACTCGTTTTTCGCTCCCCATATATTTTTCTAGTGCCATTATAGAAGTTTTTACCTCTTCATAACGTCAACAAATTCGATCTATCTTTTTCAAATTTTGTAACTCTGGGTTCACACACATGTTCACCCAGGAGCAAAAATCGCCTATCGTCACAATTTAGTTGCTAGTTTGCGCAATTTTAGTTGCTCTGTTGAGCAGCTTTGCAGAGTTGAAAAAATTCAACTTCAATCGGGCGACGAAGCATTTTTTATAGCAGTTTTCTGCACGCAACAGCAACATAATGGAAGATACTGATAATATTATTAAGAAGCTGATAATGGCTGTTCAGTTTAATTCTGTTAATATATGAAAAACATCAATGCTGCTGCTAAAACATGGGATCATTCTTCTCGCGTGCTTTAGTTTCAAATTTTGGCGGATGAAAATTGACAGATGCGAAAATCTTGTGTGAACAACAAGGCAACGAAAACTGCCATTTGTCGTGATTTCCTATCGCACTGTGATTTCCTTCATCATTTCCTATTGACTATTGAAAACTGCCATTTGTCGTGATTTCCTATCGCACCGCGATTTCCTTCGTCATTTCCTATTGACTATTGAAAACTGCCATTTGTCGTGATTTCCCATCGCACCGTGATTTCCTTCGTCATTTCCTATTGACTATTGAAAACTGCCATTTACCGTGATCTCCTATCGCACCGTGATTTCCTTCGTCATTTCCTATTGACTATTGAAAACTGCCATTTACCGTGATCTCCTATTGCACCGTGATTTCCTTCGTCATTTCCTATTGACTATTGAAAACTGCCATTTGCCGTGATATCCTATCGCACCGTGATTTCCTTCGTCATTTCCTATTGACTATTGAAAACTTCCATTTGCCGTGATTTCCCATCGCACCGTGATTTCCTTCGTCATTTCCTATTGACTATTGAAAACTGTCATTTGTCGTGATTTCCTATCGCACCGTGATTTCCTTCGTCATTTCCTATTGACTATTAAAAACTGCCATTTGCCGTGATTTCCTATCGCACCGTGATTTCCTTCGTCATTTCCTATTGACTATTGGAAACTGCCATTTGCCGTGATTTCCTATCGCACCGTGATTTCCTTCGTCATTTCCTATTGACTATTGAAAACTGCCATTTGCCGTGATTTCCTATTGCATCGTGATTTCCTTCGTCATTTCCTATTGACTATTGAAAACTTCCATTTGCCGTGATTTCCTATCGCATCGTGATTTCCTTCGTCATTTCCTATTGACGAAAATTTGCTATCGCAGCAACTTCTGGTGTGTGAAGAAAGTATTTTCTATATAAAAATATAAAAAATGTTAAGTAGTTTTCGAGATATGTGATAAGATGGATGTTTCTGATTCAGTCGTAGATTTTCCGTTGGGGTGCATTAATCGTTTGTGAGTCATTGTTAGTGTGTTTTTAGTGTTTGTGATTATAAGTGTTTTTATTATGTATATTTTTTTTCCATACTCCTCTAATTGCATTTTGTATGTATAGAGGATTCAAATAAATTATTATTATTAGGAAATATATAATTTTAAATAGAAGATTAAACAAGAGCTAAGAGCTCATATAGCACTTGTGACGAGGCATGAAGAGCTAAGAGCCAAGAGCTCATAAGGTATGAGCTCTAACAAAATTCTAAGAATCAATAGATGGACTTAAAAGGAAAATCAGAGGCTTAATGCCAGTCAGGATTTAATATAAGAGCTCTTAGTCACGATATCCTTCTAAATATCAAAATTCATTAAGATCCTATCACCCACTCGTAAGTTATAAATACCTAATTTTTTCTATTTTTTCCTATCCTTTTAGCCCCCCCCCCCAGATGGTCGAATCTGGGAAAACGACTTTATCAAGTCAATTTGTGCAGGTCCATGACACGCCTACCAATTTTCATCGTCCTAGCACGTCCAGAAGCACCAAACTCGCCAAATCACTGAACGCCTCCCCCAACTCCCCCAAAGAGAGCGAATCCAATACGGTTACGACAATCACGTCTCAAGGACATTTGCTTATTCTATCCACCAAGCTTCATCGCGATTCCTCCGCTCCAAGTGTTTTCCAAGATTTCCCCTCCAACTCCCCCCAATGTCAAAATATTTGATCGGGATTTCAAATAAGAGCTCTGAGACATGAATTCCTTCTAAATATCAAATTTCATTAAGATCCGATCACCTATTCGTAAGATAAAATGCCCCAATTTTCACGTTTTCCAAGAATTCCGATTTCCCCCTCCAACTCCCCCCAATGTCACAGGATCTGGTCGGAATTCAAAATTAAAGCTTTAAAGCACAAGATCCTTCTATATATCAAATTTCATTAAGATTTGGTCACCCTTTCATAAGTTACAAATACCTCATTTTTCCAAATTATCCCCCCCCACAACTCCACCAAAGAGAGCAGATCCGGTCCTGTTATGTCAGTCACGTATCTTAGACATGTTTTTATTCTTCCCATCCTGTTTTATCCTGATCTCACCGCTTTAAGTATTTTCTAAGATTTCCGGTCCCCCAACTGCCCCCCCCCCCACCCAATTACGCTTGATCCGGTTGAGATTTAAAATAAGAGATCTGAGTTACGAGGTCCTTCTAAATATCAAATTTCATTGAGATCCGATCACCCGTTCGTAAGTTAAATATACCTCATTTTTTTTCTAATTTTTCAGAATTACCCCCCCCCCCCCCCCCCGACAGAGCGGATCGGTTCCAATTATGTAAATAACGTATCTAAGACTTATGCTAATTTTTCCCACCAAGTTTCATCCCAATCCCTCCAATCTAAGCGTTTTCCATGATTTTTGCCCCCCCCCCCCCCAAAAAAAAATCCCCTCAATGTCACCAGATCCGGTCGGGATTTAAAATAAGAGATTTGAGACACGATATCCTTCTAAATATCAAATTTCACTGAGATCCAATCACCCGTTCGTAAGTTAAAAACACCTCAGTTTTTCTAATTTTTAAGAGTTACCCCCCCCCCCCCAACTACCCCAAAGAGAGCGGATCCGTTCCGGTTATGTCAATAATATACCTAGGACTTGTGCTTATTTTTCTCACCAAGTTTCATCCCGATCCCTCCACTCTAAGTGTTTTCCAAGATTTTAGGTTTCCCCCTCCCAACTCCCCCCCAAGGTCGCCAGATCCGGTCGGGATTTAAAATAAGAGCTCTGAGATACGATATCCTTCCAAACATCAAATTTCATTAAGATCTGATCAACCGTTCGTAAGTTAAAAATAATTTTTTTCCGAATTAACGGGCCCCCACTCCCCCCACCAATTTAATCTGGTCCGGTCCCTGATACGCCTGCCAAATTTCATCGTCCTAGCTTACCTAGAAGTGCCTAAAGTAACAAAACCGGGACCGACAGACAGACAGACCGACAGAATTTGCGATTGCTATATGTCACTTGGTTAATACCAAGTGCCATAAAAACTGAGGAAGTTTTTTTTAGCGGTAAATATAACCTAGATAGTGGTAAATATTTGCAATACTATTATACTATCTACTATTAATTAATAATTCCTCCTCGGCCATTTTTGGTGTACAGGGCATCCATAGATGTTTCAAGGAAATTTATTTAACTGATTTGTCTCATTACAGGAAATTACAGGAGCCTTTGTGATTGCATCTAGGGAGCCTAAGACTCCCTGTCTCGTGTTGCTTGGGGACTACCGTCATTACCGACGTCAATTACCGGAAGGGAGATTTGCAATCTCCCTTCCCAGCATTTCATCCCAAGATTTCATAATTGTTATCGTTTTCTTCTTAAATTTCTAATACTTTTCATACGAGTCGATGAGTATCAATTGACGAGAGAACCTAGTAGGGCAACAACTGACCCAAATATCTTCCATGCATTCGATTTTTGTTGAAGTTGACTTCAATCAATCAATTCAATAAAAACACTTCAATCAATCGTTCAATCAATTACAGTGGCTTCAATTCAAAAAAAAAATTCAGGGATGGGGGCAAAATGTATTTTTTCAAAATCTAGAGGGGGGAAGGGAGGTTAAAGTTGTCATTTTTTCATTTTTTTTTAATGAAAAACGATACCACAAAAGGTGTTTTTGAATGAAGATTCCCCCAAAAAGGTATATTTCAAAATCTAGGGAGAGGGGAAAAAACAGGGGAGCCCCGAATGGACACCAGTGCACTCTTAAGTTGCTTTGCTTTTTTTTTTTTTAATTTGTTAAATTGTCTTTGCAATACAGCTTACTTTTTCTTTTTCTTGAAACTTTTTCTTTTTCACTTTTCAGCTATTCACCTTTTTTCTATTCATATCTTTTCTATTCATTTCTATTCATATTTTTTTCTATTTTCTAATTTTTTTTTTCTATTTAATTCTATTTTTTTCTATTTAATTCTATTTTTTTTCTATTTAATTCTATTTTTTTTCTATTTAATTCTATTTGTTTCTATTTTCTAATTCATATTTTTTTTTCTATTCATTTTTTCTATTCATCTATTAGATTCATCTATTATATTATATTCATCTATTCATCTATTATATTATATTTTTCTATTTTTTCTATTCATCTTTCAGCTATTCACTTTCAGCTTTTTCACTTTTCAGCGTACAGAACAGTGGAAATGAAATCTAATTGTTTTAATCTAAAAAGAACTAGGAAAAATCGGGAGTAAATTTTAGATGAAAAAGACCTACGTATAAAGATATACAGTTTTTGGTAATAAAGAGCAGCCAATTCAAAAACAAAACAAACGTGGGTAAAAATCAGCAAAACAAAGCTAAAGCATGTGAAACCGAACAGCTCAAGAAAGCTTGGCTTTCCCTTGAAGGTGTAGACAGTTTCTAAGGCATCAAACAAATGGTTAACATTTGTATTTTTACTGACGGAAAGTGTAGCCAAACTCAAGCTAATTTGTTTTACTTATTTATTTGTATGATTCAACAAGACAACACTGAGAGAAATATCGCACTGCTCTGTTAGCTTCATAATTTGAAATCAACCCAAAGAAATTCTTAGAAAAACACAATTTTCATGAATGAACAGACCTAAGATGGGTCCAGGAGGAAAAAAAAAAAACACTTTTTTTTTATGTCCTTGCTACTGCAAATTAAAAAAGTATAAATTATTATGTATCCATTTACGATTTTTCTGTAATCGTTCCTTATGTCTTTAACCCTTTAAGAGTAGCTAAAATTCTCACTTCATCTCTTTAAGTTATGCTAAAGAAAAAAAAACGAAAAAATATAATTAATAAATATGTAAATGAAAATATAAAAATCTGCAATCATTTTTATGTATAAAGGAAAAAGAATAGAAAATTATGCAAAGGGATACTAAACCATATCCCTCTTTCCAAGTTTAATTATATTCAATACCCCACATTTTATTTAACCAAGTATTTACTCTAAAAAAAACAAGCCTAAATGTTTGCAGCCAATAAATCTTTTGTTATTGTTTCGGCCACACTGCCATCATACAACTACAATGCCACTATATTATTGGTATCCACTGTTATTGGGTAACAGTGGCAGGTGAGAAAATCAACAGCCAAGAGCATCTGCTCTATGCTCACACTGATGAACTAGTGTCAGCAACCGAGGCTTTTGGGATGGTAGTTAATACAGCCAAAACCTAGGTTATGCAGGAGTTTAGAGACCCTCCTACAATGCTGGGTCTAGACACCCAGCTGACAATAAAAGGGGAGCCAGCAGAAAGTATAAACTCCTTCGTTTATTTAGATAGCTTTCTAATTTTTGACAACAACTGCTCGAAAGCAATCAGGCGAAGATTTTGCCTGAGTAGCGCCAGCTTCAAAAGCCTCTTCCCAATTTGCAAATCAAGACTGTCATCTTCTCTAAAGGCGCGACTCTTCAGCTCCCTCATAATTCTCATCGTCTTAAACTCAAGCGAAAGTTTTCAGTAAAGGCTGATGGGCGAAGAATCTCTACTTTTGAAACTAAATGCCTTAGGCACGTTGCGGAGAGTTCTTCCCTTGACCGAGTCTCAAATGAAGATCTCCGAAAACTAATACGTTGGCCATCCTCCCCCAACCATCATGGACCGGATCAAAAACCAACAACTCCCCTGGTTTGACCACATTCAGCGACTGCGCTTGTAGTTGAGAGTTGCATATTTGTTTATATTGAAAATTAGATTTGTTATTATTCAAATAATATTTCTTCAGAAATTCACAATTAATCAGAATTCAGAAAATCTGAAAAGATTTTCAGGTTATCTGCAGGATAGCTAAATAATCGCTTCAACGCCTTTTAAAATTAGTCAAAAAAAAAAAAAAAAAGGTCAAAAAAAATTAGTTTAGATATTCGGAGTATTTGAACCTAACGAAATTGCAACTCAACTAATTGAAAATTATAATAGTAAGAAAGTGAATTTTATGGTACTCTCTGCTACTGTATAGTGTATAATTGAGAAGTTTGAACTTGTTTTTAATGAATACATGCCTTGTTATTAATTGTCACTTATTTAAGTGCAGTTTCTATTTACTTGTTTTCTATTCATTGTGTGCAGTATTTAATGTAAAAAGGCTTTTGCAATAAATAAATATACAGAAGTAAATAACGTAAAAAAATAGCAAAATATTCCTGATATTTCGCAAGACATTGAACAAAGACATTAAAAATGATCTTAATTTTTCGATTGCAGCAGCAACTATTGTCTTCAAAAGACAGAAAATCACGCTTTCTTCAACCTAACAATAACTTATTTTCTACATATAAAAATTTAAGTAAAAAACTTTGTTGTTAACCAGCAAAGCTTTCGTGATACTTCGATTGCAAAATCGACCATTGTCTTCGACAGACTAAAAACTAGATTTTCTTCACAACAATAAAATATAAAAAAAAATCAATGTGCAAAATTCAAAATTCAAGCTATAGCATAGAAGAATAAAAATAAATGCTAGAAAAAAACTTAAATGAGATAGACACGAGGGAGATTTTTAATAGCATTTTAAAATTGATTTCACAGTTATATTATTTGGTAAGTAGAAGAGAAAACAAGACTTCCCCATTATTTATCACCAGTTTTTATTTGTTTGTCTATTCCCATTATATATCCAATATATACCATATACCCATCATATATCCAATACAAAAGGATATAACGCATTTTGGTAAAAAGAGAGAAAGTTCCAAGTATTTCGAGAACTGATTAAGGTATGAGGATAACGGAATGAACAAAATGAAAGAGCGTACTATGATTAAGAGGACACATGACTCGATTAATAAAATGGTAGACAAAGATATTAAAACGGTTGGCGAATGACAAAAATTATATAACGCATTTTGGAAAAAAAAAATAGGAAGTTCCAAGCATCTTCAGAACTGATTAAGGTATGGGGATAACGGTGTGAACAAAATGAAAGAGCGTACTATGATCAAGAGTAAAGGTTGACAAAAATGACACACAACTCGATTAATAAAATGGTAGACAAAAATATCAAAACGGTTGACGAATGACAAAAAGGATATAACGCATTTTGGAAAAAAGGGCGAAAGTTCCAAGTATTTCGAGAACTGATAAAGGTATGGGGATAACGGAGTGGAAAAAATTAAAGAGCGTACTAAGATTAAGAGTAAAAATTGACAAAAATGTCACATGACTCACAGATAAAATGGTAGACAAAAATGTCAAAACGGTTGGAAAGTGACAAAAAGGACATAACACATTTTGGGAAGGTATGGGGATAACGGAGTGAACAAAATGAAAGAGCGTACTAAAATTAAGAGTAAAGTTTGACACAAAAATCACATGAATCGATTATTAAAATTGTAGAAAAAAAAATATAATAACACATTTTGGAAAAAGGGAGAAAGTTTCAAGTATTTCGAGAATGGAATAAGGTATGGGGATAACGGAATGGACAAAATGAAAGAGCATACTAAGATTAAGAGTAAAGATTGACAAAAATGTCACATGGTTTCCAAAGAAATACCCTTTGTATCCCGTCAGTCTAAGTTCCGATCCTAATTCACTTTTTAGTTTTGATGCATTATAATATGCAATGTAAAGAACTGTTTCACTGTATAAAGCAGACACACCCAAAAGAGCCCTTTCATTCAAGGGCGGTAGTTTTCCGCCCTTGGCGCTAAGTTTTGACCTTTTTTTTTATCAGTACTTCAAGAACGAATATTGTAACACAACAAACATATGATGAAAAACTAATTGAATAAAAACAGATTAACTTTCACATAGAATCAACTTATTCTACTTAGGAATTTAGACAATCAAACAGACGATATATCAGGACGATATATATCAAATAGACGATCTTCAGGGTAAAGATGAGGCTAATTAATGGGACACTATGTTTTCACTGTAATCAGAAATAATTTCGTGTTTTTGGGGTGTATTACTTGGGTAGTAAACAGGGGGCGGTGGGGATGAGCTCTGAGTCTGTAGTCAAATTTTGTAATTGAACGAAGAGGAAAATGATGGTGAACTATTGTTAATTGGGTTTTTGGTTTTTTGTTGTTTTTCACACAGTTTCCCAATTTAATTAGTTAATTCATTTAGTACTAAATTGGTTATCAGAAAGATCAAGATCTCTTTTAGAACTTTCTGGTAATCAATCTGGTGGAATAAGTCATTAGTCCTAATTTGGTTATTAAGTCCTAAATTTATTAATTTGTGAAGTCCTAAATTGGTTCTAAATGAATTCCTAAATTTATTAAGTCCTCAAATTAGTTAATTCATTAAGTTCTAAATTGGTGATCAGAAAGACCAAGATCTATTTTAGCAATTTCTGGTAACCAATCTGGTGGAATAGGTCACATTAGGTCACATTTAAGATGAAAAGATTTGGGATGGAGGAGGACTGTGCGCAGCTATGTTGGCCTCAGGTGGCTTAGTGTTGCAATAAGTCTTTCTTAAGTTCTTAACATTAAGTTCTTAACATTACCTGAGCTTCTTAAGCAATGTAATGGAAAGATTGTCGAAGGACGTCCAAATTGTTGAAGGAAAAATGTCAAAACTGTCGAAGGATAGGATATCCTATCCTAAGGAAAGTACTGCAGAAGGATACCCTAACTATCTAACGAAAATCCCAAAATTGCCGAAGGAAAATGCCAAAATTATCCTATGAAAGGACATACAATTAAAATGAACTGGTCCTAAATGAATTCCTAAATTTATTAAGTCCTCAAATTAGTTAATTCATTAAGTTCTAAATTGGTGATCAGAAAGACCAAGATCTATTTTAGCAATTTCTGGTAACCAATCTGGTGGAATAGGTCACATTTAAGATAAGAGGGGGTAAAAACAAATATCTGAAGAGATTTGGGGTGGAGGAGGAATGTCCGCAGCTATGTTGGCCT
This sequence comes from Artemia franciscana, assembly GCF_032884065.1. NCBI lineage: Eukaryota > Metazoa > Arthropoda > Branchiopoda > Anostraca > Artemiidae > Artemia > Artemia franciscana. The sequence continues at coordinate 8,113,804 of NC_088881.1, forward strand.
CAGGGGGCTTAGTGTTGCAATAAGTCTTTCTTAAGTTCTTAACTTAGTTAAAAACTTAACTTTTCAGTCTACTATTTTATTCGATATTTGCCCCCCTCCCCCTCTAATGTATCGCAAATATTTAAAGAGAGCTTACCACTTTTAGTAGAGATTTTTATCTGCTTTCGAACTTCAGGATCATACTTCACAAGAATATTAACCAATGGTTTTGCCCAGCCAATGTGGAGAACAGGGGTGGAGCCTTCCTCCTCCCACATGCAAAGTCCATCATAGAAACGCAGGATTGAAGCAAAGCTATTGGGGTCTTTCAGTAGTGTTTGAGCAGATATTCCAGAGCTCTCTACTTTGATAACATGCGGTATTAACTCATTGGATATTTCTAGGAACTCTTTATAAATTTCCTCATCATCACGAGAATAGTTATACCTAAAAGGAAATAGCAGTGAGAAACTATTTGTCAATTAAACAGACATAAAACCCTGATAATTGACCCTGATTAAATGACGTATCTAGAATTTTCGTTGGGGGGGGTTTACAAAGAAAAACTTTACGAAATGCCTAAAAAGATCTGTTTATATATATTTTTGTTACTCTTTTACGAGCTTTGATAACATGCGGTATTAACTCATTGGATATTTCTAGGAACTCTTTATAAATTTCCTCATCATCACGAGAATAGTTATACCTAAAAGGAAATAGCAGTGAGAAACTATTTGTCAATTAAACAGACATAAAACCCTGATAATTGACCCTGATTAAATGACGTATCTAGAATTTTCGTTGGGGGGGGGGGTTTACAAAGAAAAACTTTACGAAATGCCTAAAAAGATCTGTTTTTATATATTTTTGTTACTCTTTTACGAGCCAGAAAAAAAATTTGAGGGAGGGAGGGGGGGTAAACCACCTAACCCCCTCCCGCTGGATATGGCCTTGTCCTCATTAGATATTTCAGAATCAAATTACAGAATTATGAAGGCATTTATGAGTATCAAATTATGAATCAATTACGAATAAATTATGAATGCATTTAAAAATGACCTTTGACTATATTCATCTGAATTTCCGACATTAGAAACCAGGTTTCGAATTGAGATGCTTGACTTTCTAGTAAGACAAAAACCAACTATTAAATAAGATGATTATAAAATTAAATAGTTTTTTATAAAATTTTGATATCCTTAGGTGAAATCGGGGTCTCTAAAAACTGTCATAAGAATTTGAGATGCTAGGAATTACACCCTAGCTGTCAAGACACCAACGCAGGGGGTCCTCTAAGATTTTATGGAAGTGCTGAGACACCGACATGGGGTCTTGCAAAATTTTGAGATATCTCTTATACTGACAACAAGTGTCCACCAAGACTTGGTGAGAAATGCTGGGACACTGGCCCACGAAGTGGGCCTGGAGGCCCAGGCCTTCCTCAAAATTCGCATTTTTTCCCAAATTATATTGACCTGATTAAAGGACGTATCTATAATTTTTGTTGGGGGGCAGTTTACATAGAAAAACTTTACGAAATGCCTAAAAAAATCTGTTTATATATATTTTTGTTACTCTTTTACGAGCCAGAAAAAGATTTTGAGGGAGGGAGGGGGGTAAACCACCTAACCCCCTCCCGCTGGATATGGCCTTGTCCTCATTAGATATTTCAGAATCAAATTACAGAATTATGAAGGCATTTATGAGTATCAAATTATGAATCAATTATGAATAAATTATGAATGCATTTAAAAATGACCTTTGACTATATTCATCTGAATTCCCGACATTAGAAACCAGGTTTCAAATTAAGATGCTTGACTTTCTAGTAAGACAAAAACCAACTATTAAATAAGATGATTATAAAATTAAATAGTTTTTTATAAAATTTTGATATCCTTAGGTGAAATCGGGGTCTCTAAAAACTGTCATAAGAATTTGAGATGCTAGGAATTACACCCTAGCTGTCAAGACACCAACGCAGGGGGTCCTCTAAGATTTTATGGAAGTGCTGAGACACCGACATGGGGTCTTGCAAAATTTTGAGATATCTCTTATACTGACAACAAGTGTCCACCAAGACTTGGTGAGAAATGCTGAGACACTGGCACAGGGAGTGAGCCTCGAGGCCCAGGCCTTCCTTAAAATCTGCATTTTTTCCCCAAATTATATTGACCTGATTAAAGGACGTATCTATAATTTTTGTTGGGGGGCGGTTTACATAGAAAAACTTTACGAAATGCCTAAAAAGATCTGTTTATATATATTTTTGTTACTCTTTTACGAGCCAGAAAAAGATTTTGAGGGAGGGAGGGGGGTAAACCACCTAACCCCCTCCCGCTGGATATGGCCTTGTCCTCATTAGATATTTCAGAATCAAATTACAGAATTATGAAGGCATTTATGAGTATCAAATTATGAATAAATTATGAATCAAATTATGAATGCATTTAAAAATGACCTTTGACTATATTCATCTGAATTCCCGACATTAGAAACCAGGTTTCAAATTAAGATGCTTGACTTTCTAGTAAGACAAAAACAACTTTTAAATAAGATGATAATAAAATTAAATTGTTTTTTATAAAATTTTGATATCCTTAGGTGAAATCGGGGTCTCTAAAAACTGTCATAAGAATTTGAGATGCTAGGAATTACACCCTAGCTGTCAAGACACCAACGCAGGGGGTCCTCTAAGATTTTATGGAAGTGCTGAGACACCGACATGGGGTCTTGCAAAATTTTGAGATATCTCTTATACTGACAACAAGTGTCCACCAAGACTTGGTGAGAAATGCTGGGACACTGGCCCACGAAGTGGGCCTGGAGGCCCAGGCCTTCCTCAAAATTCGCATTTTTTCCCAAATTATATTGACCTGATTAAAGGACGTATCTATAATTTTTGTTGGGGGGCGGTTTACATAGAAAAACTTTACGAAATGCCTAAAAAAATCTGTTTATATATATTTTTGTTACTCTTTTACGAGCCGGGCAAAAATTTTGAGGGGGGGCTTAAACTACGTAGCCCCCTCCCGCTGGATACGGCCTTGTCCTCATTAGATGTTTCAGAACCAAATTTCTTTCTTCTTGTAAATTTACTCCTCATCATAAGAATAGTTATACTCTAAAAAAAAGAAAAAAAGAGGAAGTTAAATCTAAGGAGCAAATGGAAATCCTACGTTTAAGAGAATAAACCTTCAACTATGGCCCGGATTTTGAAATCAACTCCATGTATCAGCACGTCAATACTTCTCACAAATCTTATCGAGGATTTTATGCCTCTTTCATAGCCATGTCTTAACCTCGATTATGCCAAACAGAAGAAATTAATGTTAGATCCAACTCGTTTATTTGCTCATTGATGGCTATTTAAATAAATCACTACAAGAGTTCAGTATTTATTCATTTTTGTATATCGGGTTCCAAAGTCGAAACACATTCCCTTAAAAAGGCATTGACTTATATGTACCATAATGGTTGTATTCAGATTTCTATTTGCTATCAAAAGTATTAGCAATCACATTGGAAAAATGTAAAAAAGGGTGAACCCTAAAAAGTTAGTAAAGTTACAACAGACTTAAATATACGATAATCCTTACATTCAGATTCGTATTTACTATCAAAAGTTTTTGAAATCACATTGGATGTACTCTAGTTATATTTTTGTCAAATTGTTTATCAGTTACAAAAAGAAGTTAGTAAAAAAAAGTTGAACCCAAAAAAGTTAGTAAAGGCAATAACAGGCTTAACTGTACCACAATGCTTGTATTAAGAACTGTATTTGTTATCAAAAGTATGTGAAATCAAATTGATGTGCTCTAATTATAGTTTTGTCAAATTGTTTGTCAGTTATAAAAAAAGTTAGTAAAAAAAAAGAAAAGAAAAGTTGAACCCAAAAAAGTGAGCAAAAGTTACAAAAGACTTAAATGTACCATAATGCTTGTATTCAGATTTGTATTTACTATCAACAGTATGTGAAATCCCATTGGATGTACTTTAATTATATTTTTATCAAATTGTTCGTCACTTGCAAAAAAAGTTAGTGAAAAAAAAAGTTGCATCCAACAAAGTTATTAAAAGTTACAACAGACGGCAAAATTGATTACCGACCATTTTCAAGAATCCATCTGACACTCAAGTCCTGATTATTTTAAATATAAAAATAATAATATTAATTATACGAGAACCAGTCTAACTCTATTGCAAATATTATATATAATGTGAGAAGTTGCAAAATGAAACATGGTATTCAGATATTTTTTAACTTATAAAAAACGTATGCACAATGCAAGACAGTGTAAATAAAGCAAGATAAATATAATGAAACAATAAAATATATTATAAATATAATGAAAATATATTTATATTTATAATTTTCATTATAAATATAATGAAATGATAAATATAATGAAACAATAAAAAACAAATTAATTTGATAAATTATAGAATTTTTTTTATTGGCAACACTGTATCAAAAAGGCTTTAGATCTGCAAAAACAGCAATACATTAAAATATCTTTGGATTGGATGTTTTTAGTAATTTCAACACGGATAGCAATTGTGGGCCATATGTGCCCTTACCTCCAATATTTTACGGTTGGAAAACACAAACAAATAATACAACGCAGTGCCAAAATAAGCAAAAACAATAACTGAAACTATAGATTCTAATTTGTCAATTAACTAAATAAACGAGAGTAAAAAAGATAATAATAAGAAGCTAAAATTTATAAATGATAATAACTAGTAAATTAACTAATACAAACTTTAGCCTTCTAAATAACGAGGTTAAAATCAAATTACGAGCCAAAATTAGAATGACGGCCACAGAGTACTATTAGTGTACTAGCCGATTACCATTATTACCCTTGGCTCACACTGATGGGTTTTTGCGCATCCGTTTTTTGCTGCAGGTTTATGCGCAAGAAACAGTTGCGTTGAAATAGCTCTACTGAGCCGTTGAAAATCGCACCCGATATTCTGGACTGAAAACTTTTCAGAACCATAAATTGCAAATAACTGAGAAACTAATCATGTTTATCAGAAGTTATCCATAAATATATAAAAATGAGACCATGTTCTTTTAATCCAAAATTTTGATCGTCAAGGCCAGGGAGGACATTTTCAGAGAAAGGAACAAAGAAGATAAAAATTACATTATTAATAAAGCACAGCTAGCCTAGGCTAATACCAGGCTAGCCCTTTGTATCTTTTCTTTACCTTCCAAAACTTGATTCAGCCTATTTCTCTGCCTATACTGTTATTTGCCTATACTCCGTTGATTTTTAAATTAAACTCGAATAGTCGTGGTCATCAAGTCATGGCTAATTGTAGAAAAAGCCAAGAGAGATAGTCCGATTGAGTGAGAGGCAATTCTGGCATTAACCCCCATCATTAGAAGTGTGAACCAAGGGCTACTTGGGAATCCTTACAATGGTTTCTTATATATTTTCGATATCAAGTCTCTATTTTTTTTGCGAATTTGGGTAAAATTCAGTTTCGGAGTCAACAAAATTTTCTTCACAAATCTAACAAATGAATTGTAAAGACTTCAATGAATTGTAACAAATGAATTGTCAAGAGAAATATCCAGCATTGCTCAACAATCTTCACAGTGGTGCATAATGGTAACATATCTCATAATAAATGAATTGTCAAGAGAAATATCCAGCATTGCTCAACAATCTTCATAGTGGTGCATAATGGTAACATATCTCATAACAAATGAATTGTCAAGAGAAATATCCAGCATTGCTCAACAATCTTCATAGTGGTGCATAATGGTAACATATCTCATAACAAATGAATTGTCAAGAGAAATATCCATCATTGCTCAACAATCTTCATAGTGGTGCATAATGGTAACATATCTCATAACAAATGAATTGTCAAGAGAAATATCCAGCATTGCTCAACAATCTTCATAGTGGTGCATAATGGTAACATATCTCATAACAAATGAATTGTCAAGAGAAATATCCATCATTGCTCAACAATCTTCATAGTGGTGCATAATGGTAACATATCTCATAACAAATGAATTGTCAAGAGAAATATCCATCATTGCTCAACAATCTTCATAGTGGTGCATAATGGTAACATATCTCATAACAAATGAATTGTCAAGAGAAATATCCAGCATTGCTCAACAATCTTCATAGTGGTGCATAATGGTAACATATCTCATAACAAATGAATTGTCAAGAGAAATATCCATCATTGCTCAACAATCTTCATAGTGGTGCATAATGGTAACATATCTCATAACAAATGAATTGTCAAGAGAAATATCCATCATTGCTCAACAATCTTCATAGTGGTGCATAATGGTAACATATCTCATAACAAATGAATTGTCAAGAGAAATATCCAGCATTGCTCAACAATCTTCATAGTGGTGCATAATGGTAACATATCTCTAATTTAGTCTTGATAATAGTAAATTTGTATCCATAATCATAATTTATTGAACCACGGGAATCAAAGGAGAAACCTTTACTAAGCATTGGGGTAGTAAGGAACAAACTCGCTTTAGAAAGTAGAAAAAAATTACATTATATTTAGAAAAAAACAATTAAAATCTAAACAGTGAAGTGAAATGTAACCCCCCTTTACTTAACTGCTCACAGGGTAGGATTTAATGTAACCCCCCTCCAAGAAGCTATTTATTTTCGGCGTCACATTTCTAATATTTTAGGACGGTTTGAAACCACTCGATTAACCTCGAAGAACAAGCTCGTTTTTTTTTTAAAATTAATTTCCAAACTTAACCCAGACAAAAATAATATTCTATTGTGGTTGACTTAGCCGCTTTGACGCTGTTCTTACGACCTCAATTAACCTTTAGAATATGAGCAAGCTGCTAGTTGAAAAATTCCCAAAGATATTGGAGAATCGGGATAAACCAACCAGATAGGCGCCTGGATTAACGAAAAGAGGTCAGACGAAAATCAATCCTTTGTTAATTATGGCTGTGTTACAGTAAATAACAAAATGAAGCCTCAATCTAATGTGTATTAAAATGAGCAATTAAACTGCTCTCTATGATATTCCTCTGGCAGCAGAAAAAAGAGGACACATCAGTGCCACCTATGCAAAAAAGTGATTTTCCTTGTTGTTCATGCCAGAGAATTTTAATTCTCCTGAAAAGGGTTTTCGGCCGAGGGAATTCCAAGGGGTACTTCTCGTTCCGATCTGATCCCATTTTTAGGAGGGTTTAAGCTGTTCCTCGAAATTAGTTTAAATTTATTTTTATGTTTTACTATATAAAGACTCATTTAGATAATAGTTACAATTTCTGAATAAGCCAGAAATGGCAATATTTCCTCGCTTGCAAGTCTTTTTTTAAACGCATTTTTAATTTTTGGGTCCTAATTACCGTGGTTTGTACTTTACTACGTGGTAGCTACCACTGCCACCATGGTAGACACTAATCTTCGAGAAATCTTGTGTGTATGCAGTGTAGTTTCTGACATACTTGCTATATGTTTGTGTTTTACTAATTTGAATTGAAACATACTGGAATGTAATATTGAAAAAAAAAAAAAAAAAACTGAAATTGAAATCAAATGATCAAACTGAAAATCCCTATAATCCAATTTTGATTGCTTCAAAAATAATGGTTATAATGAGTGATTGAAATGTATTCGTTAATAAGAGAAGTATAGTCGTTAAAGTGACCAATTTTAGTAACTCCTTACTTTCATGTCCCCGTGGTTAAGGGTAATGTGCAAAGTCACCTTTAACATAAATAATTGAAAACAATCCCTGAGATTCTAATTACTACCCCTACTTCTCGCCCAAAACCCCAAATCCTTTCTTGACCTTCAGCCACAGAGGTTTAGACGTGCTACAAACTCCTTGAACGATGCGTAGCATATATAATCTCCTCCCCTGAGCAACAAACATTTCTCCGCACCCACGTTTTAGCAATCAAAACGTAGATGGTTACAGATAACAATATAACTGGCAAAGTAGCATATAGCATAAATAATTAAAAATAAAGGCCGGACTTCCCCTACCAACAAACCCCGCCCCTTTCCCTTTTTACCGTCACCAAGAGAGATTATATGCGCTTTAAGCGCTATAAACAAAACGCAATATACTACTAGGCTACCGTAACACGAATTTTGCATTACAAAAATAAACGTTTATGTAGATGCACACAAAACTAGAGTTTAATTTAACCAAATATTTTGTTTAAACAAAAGCTATTGAAGCAGGAAAAACTTTGAAAACTGAAATACAAGATTTCATTATTTGGATTTTTTTATCTAATGAGAAGGTACTATTATAAAAGCTTTACTAGATCAAACTAAAACTTTTAAAGCTCTAACAAAACAATAATTATTAGATGGGTTGCTATTGGTTACTCTTGTATTGTAACTGTGGCATGACAAATGAAACTTAATAAAAGTGTACCAGAAGGATTTCGTAAATAAAGGAACATGCTATAAAAATAGCTACTTTAAGAAGTATTTATTTCAAAATCCAGAAATAAATGGGAACTATCGAATAGATATCTGTAAGGGTACCTGTACGATAGTAGCTTACGCCACTAACCGATCTAGAAAAGCTATAGGCTACTGTTATAGGATAGCACCTATTGCCTATAACTGCTTGGAGTAAATCAGGGCATTAAAACCCAATATTCTGGTATTCCCCACCTCTAGGAGTACCGCTACCAAAATCTAAGCATCACACGCCCAAGCTGAGCCAACTGACCCCGAAAATCTTTCCTAGCCTATCCTGGTTTAAGAAAAATAACATGGTAATGTCCAGAAAAAAGCTCACACATATATAAGCTCTTGCCAATGGCAATATAAGGACTGATGAAAACCATGCAAAACAGAGCAAAGTAGGTACACCCTCCTTCGCGGACAAAGAGGACGAGACCGACCAGAAAAAGACAAATGAATGAAGTCTTTGATACCCATTTCACCAAATTTAGTAACACACTAAGATAGCGTGCTTTTACTTTTACCGAAATAACTAGCAGTAGCATGGCTCACTGTTTAAGAAATGTCAGACAATATTTTACATTCAATAGGTAATTTTAAAGAGCAGCAGAGGAGGGGAAAAGGAGGGGAAAAGGGAAAAAATTTAAAAGGGGGAGAGATTTTATCTGATGCTCAAATGGGTGTCCCCATGACACCCAACAGAAATAAGGCATGAGACAGAATCAGATTTTGACTTGACTTAAGTCCCATCTGCCTTCCAAGGTCATTTTGGGGTCAAGGTCAATCTTCAAGGTCAATCTTCAAGTCAAGTCAAGGTCATCTCCTTCACCAGCTCATTAATGTACCTCCTGTAAATGCTTCTGTCCTCGGTCAGGCGAAGGAGTTACACACAGGTTATAGGACAAAATGTTTCGTTTGTCCCCTTTGGAAAGATATGACAAAATGTCATAAATCTTTCAAACCTCTCAGAAAGTAAAGTAGCTAAAAGAAATTGAAAGATTTGTCTATTTTTGTATATTTATGCTTATGCTGCCGTAGGTTGTATTTGCCTTGGCTTGGTTTATTTTTGTTTTATTTTATCACTGCTCCAGCCTTTTTTTTTTTTTTTTATGACCTCCTCTTGGTTTTTACTTTCGTAGTGTAACATTGTCAGTGCTAAAGTAGGCATGTGCACTGGTTTCTCATATCTATTTATGTAATTGTTGCAAATAAACAAGAGCTAAGAGCTCATATGGTACTTGTGACGAGGTCGAAAGAGCCAAGAGCCAAGATCTCATATGACACGAGCTCTAGCAAAATTCTAAGAATCAATAGATTGATTTAAAAGGAAAATCAGAGGCTTAATGCCGGTCGAGATTTAAAATAAGAGCTCTGAGACATGAGGTCCTTCTAAATATCAAAATTCATTAAGATCCGATCACCCACTCGTAAGTTAAAAATACCTAATTTTTTGGAATTTTTCCTCTCCCTTCAGCCCCCCAGATGGTCGAATCGGGGAAAACGACTTTATCAAGTTAATTTGTGCCAGTCCCTGACAAGCCTAGCAATTTTCATCGTCCCAGCATGTCCAGAAGCACCGAACTCGCCAAAAACACTGGATACCCCCCTAACTCCCCCAAAGAGAGCGGATCCAGTCCGGTTACGTCAATCACGTATCTAAGACATTTTCTTATTCTACCCACCAAGTTTCATCCCGATCTCTCAACTCTAAGCGTTTTCCTATATTTCCAATTTCCCCCTCCAACTCCCCCCAATGTACCAGATCTAGTCGGGATTTAAAATAAGAGCTCTGAGACATGACTTCCTTCTAAATTTCGAATTTCATTAAGATCCGGTCACCCGTTCGTATGTTAAAAATACTTCAATTTTTCTAATTTTTCCGAATTAACACCCCCCCCCAACTCCCTCAAAGAGAGCGGATTCAGTCCGGTTGTGTCAATCACGTATCGAAGACTTGTGCTTATTTTTACCCACTAAGTTTCATCCCGATCCCTCCACTCTAAGCGTTTTCCAAGATTTTAGGTTTCCCCCTCCAACCCCCCCCCCCCCCCCAAATATCACCGGATCCGGTCGGGATTTAAAATAAGAGCTCCGAGACACGATATCCTTCCAAATACCAAATTTCATTAAGATCCGATCAACCGTTCGTAAGTTAAAAATACCTAATTTTTTCTAATTTTTCCAAATTAATCGTCCCCCCACTCCCCCCCCAGATGGTCGAATCGGGGAAATGACTATTTCTAATTTAATCTGGTCTGGTCCCTGATACGCCTGACAAATTTCATCGTCCTAGCTTATCTGGAAGTGCCTAAACTAGCAAAACCAGGACAGACAGACTGACAAAATTTGCGATCACTATAAGTCACTTGGTAAATACCAAGTGCCAAAAAAATTATCTATCTATCAAGCGTAACCTCCTCCTTAAGAGATTCTAATAAGAGAGAGAGAGATAAACTTAGCTGAAATTCTTTAGAAAGGATATTTAAAATTTTTATGCTTTTTCCAGGAAAACGCTGATAAGCCCAGTAAGGGTCCGGCCCTTAGGGAAAAGGCATCAGAACGTTATGAGAGGGAAGGGGGAGGGTAAAATCTCGGAGAAAGTATTGTTTTTATGACAGTTATTCCCCTTTATTTTCCAAAGAGCCTTTTGAGAAATTTTTAAGGGCGATTGTGAAATATTGCACCCCCATGTGCAGGTTACTGCACAAAATCTGTCCATTTATGTTAAATAAATAAACAAATAAATAAAAAAGTGGTCATCCTTTCAGCACATGCCTTTGATTCAAGTCCTATGTCTATAAGCCTGGGAATGGTCTTAAGGGTTCATTAGCCATTGTGACTCCAAATCTACACTGGAAGTACTCCTCCCTCCCTTTCTTATAAAGTAGGAGAACAAGCAAGAGTGAACTTCTTCGTGTAGTACATGAACGTTTAAAAGACCTTAGTTCAAGGTGAGGACGAGAGCAGACTCTTCCGACTCCTATATAAGTGGTTGATTATATAATAAGGTAGTGAAACAAGTAAAAAACGTGTAAATCGGGACATTTCAGAAGGAGAAAATTCCAGATTCGCCTTCCTTACTTAGCAGCCATAAGTAATACGAAAGTATTGCAGTCAATATAATAGAATATTTAGAGCATTATGGCCTAAAACAAATTTTTACTAAATAAAAATGCTCCCCAACATAGCTCTCACCAGGAAGGATCGAATAGGCTGGAACGAGACCCTCTCTCCCCACACAATAATATAGAGCAGGGACAAAGCCCCCTTAACCTTTGTAGGCTGGGAGGTTCTATAAAATATCCCACCCTATACTTAAACATAATATTTGTATCTCTGTTTGAAACCACCTTCAATATTTTAGCCGATTTTTAAAATAAAGATGTTCTGATCATCACGGCCCGAAACAGCTTTTTATGAAAAATTACTCCCCTGCAAAGCTCCCACCAGGAGGGATGGAATAGGCTGTTACGAGAACCTCTGCCCCGTCCTATTGAGGTCAAACATATATGTCTGTACCTATTTTTAAATACTTCAATATGTTTGCCCAGTGTGTGGAGATGGGGTGGATGATTTGATTTATTTGTGGGGTTCTCAAAAACTCAACGTCGTATATATGGGGATGATAGACCGGGAAAATTTTATAACTATAAATTCAGCAACATTCCGTTTAAAATTAGAAGAGGAAGAAAATTGTACCAGCTTAACTAAGAATTATAAATTTAGCAACATTTTGTTTACAATTAGAAGAAGATTTTACTAACCCTATTAAAAATTCAACATGAATTTAAGAAGGCTTAAGAACTCAAGACTTTGAATGAACTTAGTTAATGAACCTTTTAAGCCAATGGACCAGTAAGATTCAGTGATCCGGAAGTTATTACATTTACTTCTGTGTAAATATAGTTTGTATTAATTATAATACTTTAGTATTTCTGTTGATGATGAAGAACTGTGTTTTCGAAATACTCAGAACTTTTGAATTTGTTGTGCACTGTCTAATAAAGGACTTATCCATATTGAAACTCTTATTCGTTTCGTCACAGGAAGGAAGTAAAAAAAAAAATGAGGTCTGTGAAAAAAAAACAAATCAACATGGATTGTAAGTCTGCCACTATAACAAATAATCAGGATTAAGAGATCATAATTTAGATTGTGAATTCTATCGTTTCAAATATTCTCAGGAGATGAGCAAGAAATAGAAAGAGCTAAAAGTAAAGGTCATGCGACTAGAAAAATGTATCCATCGTTGATCTTTATTGAATACATCATTATATTCATATTATTGCATTTATATATATAGTTATTTACATTCATATACATTATTATATTAATATTCAAAACATTATTGTATTATCATATTGTTATTCAAAATAGTATTATATTTATATATTACATCTTTATTGTTTTTAGTCAAGGGTTATTCTAATTTTAATGATTTTCATTTGCAATGATACATAATTTGAGAATGTATGGGAATAAAGCGCATCAGCACGATCTTCCTATTTTTATTCTTTGTTTAATTAGGATGTTTAATTTCAATTTTTATTTTCATGTTCATTTCATTTCATTACAATTTAATTTCATTTAATTTACAATTTAATTTCATTTAATTTTAATTAAGGATTCAAATTTAATTTAAATTTAATTAGTTTAATTTTCTTTATTAGGATGGTTAACGCAAAGCCGTACTATAGTAATAATGGCACAAAAAAATAGTGATTTTTGACTGATTTAAATTTTTTTATGTTCCGCAGTTTAAAATACAATAGCTTTTTTTAAAACATTTTTTATAAGCTTCTTTTGTTCCGCTGATATTCTTAACGTTATTTCAAGAATCTGTTTTATAAGTAGGAGATCTAATCATTTAATGATTCAATCCTATTTGTCAATTCTGATTCCCAATACTAGACAAATTGATGCGACTTACTTTCCAATAACCTGAGCAGCATTGGCCCACTGTTCAAAAGCTTTCTTGTACATCTTTCTGCGATAGTAGTGACCAGCTAAGTAGATGTAAGGATAAACGTGCAAGTCATCATACATTTTAGAGGCAACACTGATTCCTTCTTTGTACAGTGTTTCACAAGATGGACGGCCTGGTGTAGGAGAGGACTCTTCGAGGTCGGCCAAGTTCCCTGTTAAAATAATGCAACAAATAAGGCCAAATACAAAAATAGAGAGACAGAGAGAGAGAGAGAGAGAGAGAGAGAGAGAGAGAGAGAGAGAGAGAGAGAGAGAGAGAGAGAGAGAGAGAGAGAGAGAGAGAGAGAGAGAGAGGAGAGAGAGAGAGAGAGAGAGAGAGAGAGAGAGAGAGAGAGAGAGAGAGAGAGAGATAGAGAGAGAGAGAGAGAGAGAGAGAGAGAGAGAGAGAGAGAGAGAGAGAGAGAGAGAGAGAGAGGGAAGAGAGAGAGAGAGAGAGAGAGAGAGAGAGAGAGAGAGAGGGAGAGAGAGGGAGAGAGGGAGAGAGAGAGAGAGAGAGAGAGAGAGAGAGAGAGAGAGAGAGAGAGACTGGGGGGTCTTTCGCCGTTGGTGGTAAGTCTGATCAATTGCTGTAAGCTTTTTTCTCGTTTTCCGCTGAACAACTTACTCACTGATTTACTAATTTTCATTTTTCCTTCCCAGCAGCAACAAGAGAGGAAGTACTTTGTACTAAGAATCTTGTTTACACCGTAAAAGTCAAACGTTTAGATTTAAAAAGAGTCTAGTCAGAAACTACAAATTCGACCAAGGACTTGTTATAAAAGAATACTTAATCAGACTAACCATAATTATGATTTGGGACAGGGAGACAATGAATTTCACCAACTGGTTGACCATTGTTGCTAACCATGGATGAAACTTTTGTAAAATAGCGGTAAAGTCGGTAAACAATTTTTTTTACCGACTGGCCCAACACAATGCAGGAGGGATTGAGCTCCACATGACGCCTCTAATTTTTGCTTAAAAAACCAATTAGCATGCCATAATATTTTTATATTTACTTTTATGCCTCTCCCAAGTAAAATACAGAGACAACCCTATCCTCAAAGGGTCTGAACTATGCTCACTCGCTTTAAATTGTAGATTAAATTAAAACACCCATTAGCATATGCAATTTATTGCATATACCAACACTGAAGGAAAATCACCCAAGTCGGTTTATTGATGTCCTCTAGTACCCTTCGCCTCTCCCACAAAGACCCAAGCTGGAGATATCTACGCACATTGTACCTTTGAGCTAAAATTTGCTTTAAAGTGAAATAATTCTATTAGCATAACTAGAATAACCCAAAAAAAGGAAATAATTAACGTATATGTTCATTCATTTTTCTATCTCGCATAACAAGTATAACACACTAAAATATCAGATTCTTCATTTCTACAAATATCTGACAGAGAGACAAGCTCGTTTACATAGAAAAAAAAATAATAAAGAAACGGATTTTCAATCAAAATGAAAAACTCAACACACAAAAAATAAAAAAAAATCAATAAACACATGGTTTATTATTCACCACAAGAGAACAGACACCCCACCCGATGATACATAAGATACAATTTCAACCAGCAATGGGACAAGAAGAGGGATATCAAGACCCGAGAGAAATCCCTAATAAGGAAAAATGAAAAATACTACATAATTAATAACTAACCAAAAGTAATAATCTTAACTTATTTTTTTAAACCCCAAACGATACATCAAAATTGAAGTTGATTCATCATATTTTGATCCATGCAGTAATATGAATCTACTTTAAAATTTCGCATAGAAAAACGGAACTTCTCTGAGGTTAAACCTAAACAAAGCAAAAAGTAAGCAGGAAGAAGCAAAACAAAAACAACTTAAAAATAGCCAAAAAACACATACCAAGAGCCAGTGGATAGTTGTCAAGACAGTTCAAGTCGTACAACTTCCAGAGGAGGGCCTGATGAAGTCTGGTTAGTTCAAGGGAGTCAGCATGTGCAGATACACTAGGGTTTATTGCTGAAACAAGGGCTGCCACTTCTGTTTTTCTCGATCCAACAACAGGTTTACCTAAGAGGTAAACCCAAGATCTGGTTTGAACTCCAGTATCGATAGAGTGGCCTCTTCTATCATCAGCTATTCTGCCTGTAAGCCAGAGATGATATGATTAATACAGAGACTGGCTAATTAGACGCAAATAGGGCGATTAAATACAGCAGCACTGAACCAGTAAAAAGCCATACGTCTTCCATATACTCTTTTTCGAGCCACTTCGTTACAAATTTGAAAAAATAATTAAAAGAGGGCTGATTCAATTGAATATAGAAAGATTGAGTGCCCCTTTTGGTGGTTTAAAAGTGACCTGTCCTATTTTAAAATAGGACCCTTTCTCCTATTTGTCCACCGCAGCACCGCAGCACCACCGCAGCACCCATGATTTCAGAGGACCAAAATGTTAAGATAGTCCTTGCTATTTTAGATGGATAATGTGTAGATACATAGTCATTTCACTCAGAGTAATTATAGAATATGTTTCCAGGGAGAAGAGGGGGCATGACCAACGCATTCACAGTAACAATGACCTCCAATTATGTCGTTGGTAAGTTCTTCATAGATAAACCTTAGTAGAAACAGGACATGTCAAACTTGTTAAGACTAGGACCTTGGAAGGAATTTAAATTCCTTCCCATTACCTTTTAGAGGGTTTAGGGGGCAGTAGCCCTACTATTATTCTTACTTTGAATTGATTATTTATTCTAATTTCTGTTCCTTTTGAGTAACAATTATTCATTGCTAATAATTTATGTTCTTTTGCCCTTATAATAAATTTCACTTTATTTCAGTCCATTTAAGGTATTAATATCCCTCCTTGATTTTTTTGAGAACACTTTCTTTATTGGAACACCTGTTTATACTAAAATCATCTTCAATAAAAGAATTTGATCGCAGAATAAGCAAACGCATAATGTATGGTAAAAGATTAAGGATACACATTAAACTGGAGGATGTAGTTAGGAAGAGGAATGTCAAGCATCTGGCAAAATAAATGGTAATGATGGAGAAATTCCCCCACCACTAATTAGGTTTTGTTGGGATGTAGAGGCAAGGGGTCTTTGAGGCCCGAGCCTCAACTGAGTTTGGGATGTTCTTGCATTACAATAAATTCCCCCCCAAAATAGCTTCAACACAGTCTCCACCGTAAGGCTCTATGGCCAGGAAGGATCAGAAAAAAATCTGATCATCCACCTTAAAAAAAAATCCCTGAAATGACAAGCTAAACAGGGGAAAGACACGTGACTTCACCAACTGAAATTAACATCCATCCCAATCAGAAACAAAAACTCCAGGGCAAAAAAAAAGAAACACTCATTCACCAGAGATTCTCTTACAAAATTTTTGACAAAACTTTCAGAACTACGTCACTGCATTATACTGTATACTTAATTATTATCGTTGCATAACCAACTCCATAAAGACAAAGTTTCTTACCCACAAAAATAGGTCAAAAACGAATAAGAAACAGCTGAATTAGCAGAAGCATCGCTTAATTGTACTGCATTGTACTGTATACTTAATTATTATCGTTGCATAACCAACTCCATAAAGACAAAGTTTCTTACCCACAAAAATAGGTCAAAAACGAATAAGAAACAGCTGAATTAGCAGAAGCATCGCTTAATATGAACAGCCATTGTGATTCTTTCTTACAAGTTATTCTCCACGAAAGAAGCAAAAAACCCAAAACAGGGAACTTCAAAGCATAATAGCAACTGGTTGCAAAGGTCAATGATCTAAAATTCCCCCTGGGATCTTAAGAAAAGCTATTAGAATTAGGCTGTCTCACTCCTCAAGTTATGCTGATTAAAAGTTATCTATCAGATCTATCAGTGTCTAACGGTGATAAAGCTGATAATGTAACTCAAATCCTTCAAAACTCGAGCCCACAAGGAAGCATACTCTCTCCGTTTTTATTGTCTATTAATGTGGACGATTTCAGAGTTACCGACAGGCTGCATAATACAAGCGTATGCTGATGATATCTATGTAACAATATCTTCCAAAGATGCGAATTTCTTAGATCATACAGCCAAAAAGGTATTTGCAATATTTGAAAAATGGACAGATAAAAATAAATCAAAATTCGATGTTAATAAATGCGAAGCTATCATCTTTACTAAGAAAAGAAAAATTTCACAGATTAATCTTCAGTTTTTAAGTCATAGAACAGCAATAAGTGATAAAGTAAGATACTTGGGCTTAACTATAGACAGGAAATTACTTTTGAATGACCATGTTGAAAGTAAAGTAAAAGTCGCCAGACAATATTAAACAAAGTTGTTCTGTGCCGCCAGAACCACTTGGGGTCTCAAACCATTTGCCCTAAGAAAGTTATATAAAGCTGCTATTAAATCCACCATTTTATAAGCAATACCTGTATGGTTGTCAGCGCTGAATAAAAAGAAAATTGTAAAAAAAGTTAGTATATATTCAAAGAATTTCTATGATTTTGATTTCCAAAGCTTTTGTATCTGCTAAAACTGAGAGAATAACAGTTTTAGCAGGATGCCTTCCTATTGACTTTAGTGCCAAAGAGATAACTCTCACCAGATATCTAAAGAGAGAAAGGCCTGACTATTGGCCAACCCTGAATAATTAAAATAGCCATAAATTAAATGTTCATAACTATTATACTGACTCGCAAGCAAATTATGCATTCGGCAATTTCCTTTCTTCCTCTAACAAACCTTCCCCTAATAAACCTTCCTCGCATAAGCCTATATATGAAATGGTATGAAATATTCTGCCAAGCTGTTAAGCCCTAGACCCTTCAGTTTTTTACTGATTATAATGACCTTCAAGTTGCAAAAGCTTTTCCTAATTATAAACTGACACAAATTGTTACTGGTCACTGTAAATTAAATTCATTTTTATGTAGAATTCATAAAAGTAATTCTTCCACTTTTGATTGTGGTGATGACGAGAATTTATATCATTATAGTTTTGAGTGTAAACTTTTTGAAAATGAAAGAGCCGAAATGCAATTTAGATTACAAGAGTTTTCTTATTCTGATATTTTCAATATTAATTTTATTTGGTTTATTAAAGAGGCTCAATATGTCATTCTAACAACTTGAATCAAACAAAGAGACTGAAAATTGTCAATTTTTTTTACCCCTGTGTTCTTTTTAGTAATTATATTTTTGTAGCTGACTTGTGATATAATTTATGTGTTATATTTTGTAGATTAGATAGTGGAATACTCTGTACGTGTTTAGTCACTAAATAAAATCTTTTATTCATGGTCTAAAATTTCTTGTCTGAAGTCTACTCGGCTGTCGATACCTGATTAATAAATTTCAAGCAAATCCAGATATTTCAATGTGGAAGGCAGGCGAGGCTCAGAAGTGACCAGTGTCTCTTACAATTCATTCCATCTACCCACTTGGCCCGTGTCCAAAATGTTTCAAGTGGGTCTGAACACTACAGTGCAAAAGTTGGAAAAGGAGAGTAGGTCTCAAGTGTATCATTACTATCAAGTCCCGTTTGTTCAAGGCCAAAACTCCATAAATTTCAAGCCCATCAGGGAAAGAAAATCTGCTTACCTTTCTGCACAAAATTTGATGGGGTAATAGGGGAAGAAGGGGGGTGTTAGAGAGGCCAAACACGCAAAAATCCCAACATTATCTGTCCCCCTTCCTCCAAGGAAAAAATCGTGCGTACGTGCCAGATGCTAAGAACCAACAGACTCAAAAGCCCTACGTGATCCTTGTTGAAACAGGGCGAAAATTTCAATTATTTTGCAAAAAATTAGTGGTGGGAGATATGGTGCTAGAGGGGCCACAAGCACACTTCGTGGCTCCTATGATACGAATTACTACTACTACTAACAACAACACCGCAGCACCAAGCCACCTGAGGCTCACACAGCTACACAGGCTCCTCCTCCATCGCAATCTATTCAAAGCCTCCCTCTTTACACCCTCCCAGGAAGTTCCCATTTCGTTTAAAATCTTTCTTTATGACATCCTCCCACCCCAGACGACGACGGCCTGCTTTCCGTGCGACTGCTGTGTCTTTTACTAGGCTATAATTTCCTCGAGTGGCGACACTCCTCAAGTGGGAATAGGGTTGATCACAAGGTCCCCAGTCTTGCAGGTACCCCGAAAGGGTCGAGGCAGCCCATTGCAGAGGCCGTTGTCCATAGTATGATACGAATGAGTAAATAATCTAAAAATTAAACAAATAAAAATATAGTGAACGGGTATTATATTTTAAGAAAGACAGTGAAAAAACAACAACAACAAAACACAAACAAACTTTTAATAATAAAAAAGGTCTGAATATTTCGACTTCATGTCCAAAAGCCTGTGTCATTAGAAAACATTATTATAGAAAAATAAATTTAACAGAACATATGAATTAAAGAAAAAAACACAGATGAAAAAACAACAACAAAAAATTTACATATTAATAATATCAAATATGATATCTGTTTGTCCCTGCAAACAGCACGAAAATCAAATAAAACCAGGATATCACAAAAATTAAACAGAATCCAGAAATCAAAATTCTGCTTGAAATTAGGTGCAAGGTGACCTTTCTGCAAAAAAAAACAACATTGATGTGGAGAGGAGTGGAATGCAGTAGGATTTTGTTTTAATAAATTAAGACTTGGGTCGCTTTGCAGAGGCTGTGACCTCTTTGGCTGATCCACCCCCCCCCCCAAAAAAAAAATTGCGACACCGATCCCGAATGTAAAATTTAGTTAATTTTTTTTACTATCTTTAACTATGGCATAGTTGACGCGTGCAAAAGAAGAATAGTAAATAAAACATAGAGAGAAAAAAATGATACGTGATGCTCAAATTACATTCAACTTCTTTTGAATTTGTTAGTTACCTTTAACTTTAGCATTCTTGATGCGTGCAAAAGAAGAAGAAGAAACAAAACATTTAGTAAAAACAAATGACCTATGCCAAAATCCATCTTCAAAGAAGAAGAAGAAAAAACATAAAAAAAAGAAGCCTACCATGCCAAGTGACTTCAAGTGTCTTGCTACAATTCTCTCCAAATTGAACCCATGTATGATCTTCAGAAAGTGCTAAGTGAACATCAGAAAGGCCAAAAACTTGGCACGCTGCCACTACTGCATATGTAACTCCAAACGGGTCTAACCTCCCTTCTGAAAAAGAGAAAAAAATAGTGTATGCTAGCAGTGTCGCAAAACGTTTTTGGAATGTCCTTGATACCAAGACTAGTTGGCTTGACATCCAAATAATCGGACAGTACTGAACACCGTCCACCCTCCCCTTCTAAAAGACAGTATGTAGCATTATCACAACTTTAAAAGAGTAATTTTTATCTTGACAGCAAGTTTCTGCTGTTTTTCTATTGCAAAACTGTATCGATGCGTTTGCATCATTATATGTAAATGTTACATAGTCAGCTGCATAAAAGCAAACTTTTCTAGCACGAAATGAATCAAGAAAGGTTAAATAAAAAACTAAACGGCAAATTTATGTAGCCCCTTGCCCAGGGGCGGATCCAGGATTTTCTTTAGGGGGGGGGGGCACATAATAGGTTGCTAGGATAAACGTGAGAACAAAGAAGTGCCTGTAATTTAAAGGGAGCCTAGACAACTATGCGTCGTAATTAGGTAGCCTGGTAGCCCCCCATTTAACACGTTCACTTTCTTTCTCTCTTTTTCCTTTAATTTTTGCTTGTTTGTGGAAATTTGTCCTTCTTCCTATTACATCTCTTTCTCAAATTTCAGTTTTATTCTGGATCTCAGAGTAATATCTTAATTCTTTATATTATTATATTATATTATTATTTCATACACTTTATATTATTTCATTATTAATTCTTTATATCGTAATTAGGTAGCCGGTATTCCAAAGCCTGGTGAGGGTTAAAGTTCTGCTAAATCTGTTGAAATTGAAATGGTATAAAAATATTGATAAAAAAAGATAGTAAGTTATGAAAACCATCCCGCCATAAAAAAAGCTGTTCACCATCAATAAAAAAATGATATTTAATATTTTCTGCATAATTTTTTGCCTTTACACGTCTGACCACTATAGCGAGTGAGTTAATCCTTTTGTCAAAAAGAAAAAAGAAATTGAACGATCTTTTGGGGTCATGCACTCTTTGTGACAATTTGTATATTGTCAAAAAGTGACAATATACAAATAACTAAGTGACATTTTTTGTCCAATTTTGTTTTGAGATGTCAAATTTGTGACATTTGTATTCGTATATTGTATATACGATTTGTATATGTCAAACCGTTTAGCATGTCACCCAGCTTTATGGCATCGGAGGTAGTAATGAAGAGTAGGAAATGAGGATAAAGATGCAACTTGTATATTCGTAAAATATATATTAAACATTAAATACTAGTTCTTTTGGGAATGTAACAAGAAAAACAGAATGTTTTCCTTATTATAATGCAACAGATAGACATGCATAAAAAAAATTTAAAACGAGGGTTTTAGGTATAGGCAATAAAGCACTAACTAATCACTATTTCTTTTTAAAAATAGTGTTTTAATAAACAGTGTCAACTTTGATGAACTCTCAAAAATTTACTAATCAAAATTTTGCTTTAAATAACAAAGTAGCGTATCTTTCCATGTTTTAAAGTTCGAAATAACTCGTTTATATTACAGAATTCACACTTTATAAGAAAAAGTCTATTTCTCCATTCCCGCCATATCTATTTATTACACGGTCGATATCTACCTCAATATTTAGGTGAATGTTTACAATGGCTAGTCCTGTCAGTCTACAATCATGTCCGTTTAGAGCTCTTCGTTAGTATTTCCTTTTCTATTCATCTAAGACCAAAATCGTCAGAAAAACATGAACTCTAATTAAGATGCATGTAGGGATTTGCTTCAAACTAAGTAAATGAGTCAAAATACTCCTTAAAAAAATTATTATGTGTTTGTTATTTTTGTATTTGATAGGCATAGATTGGTAATTTAAATTCTCAAGGTTTCAAGCTGTGGTAGATTTCTAATTATTTTTTTTTTTAGTCTTGAGATTTTCAGATATTTAATTCGAACGTTTAAATCTCGATATGTCTGTTAAGCACAAATATAAAAATTTGAAATTTGACTGAGGTTTAGCATTAAGTTTAAGAATTTACCTCTAAAAATTTTGATTTATAAACAACTAATCGTGGAAATATGATTGGATGAAATGTATCAAAGTAAGCATAAAAATCCTCAGCGGTATATATAGTTTAGACAATTTTATGGACAAATATATGCAACCCCTATACAATAGCATAACTATATTTTGTGATGTGTTGGTATTGAGAAGGTGAGAAATTCTGAAGTAATATTGTAGTTGCATTACATTTCCGTGGTTAACTCAAGTTGTATGAATTTTCATTTTTCCTTAAAATTTTATTAGTAAATGTTTGAAAAAAAATCGATGCCATTCTTCTGATTCAAAATGAGAATTCATAGACCCATCTCTACCAGCTAGATAAAAAAAACACAGTTATTTGCCTTCTTTTACAAACAATTTTTCGAAAATTTATTTTTCTTAAATGATTGCTCCGACCTTGGAAGGAGTATTTCAATTCATATACTTAGTTTTAAGCATATACTTATACAAACTTTTATTAAAATTCTGAAGAGTTTGACCTTTATTTTAATGTTTTAGGATGAACAGAGGAGGTGATATGTCATATAATGCAGAGGTTTAATTAGATTAAAATAGGCAGTAAAGTGGCCACCATTTCCTCACCAAAATCCAAAACTTAGATTAATAATTTTTGCACTTCTCATACGTTTAATTTCTATTATACAAATTCCCTAAAAAACACCTAATGTTAAAAAAAACCTAAAAAAACCTAAATATTAAAAAAACCTAAAATGTTAAAAAAAAACACCCAGCTTTGCAAAAAAGCAAACCCAAAAAACTGAAACAGACAGCCAAAAAAAGTAATGATACCAATTTCTTCACCTCAGTGTCATACTTCTGAGCCCCTTTGTGACAGCACAATCCTGAAATATCATTTCGGCTGCCTAAAGAAGTTAGGATTATAAATTTCCCCTCTCCTTGTTATTACGAAATGAAAATTTTCGCCTCCCAGTTAGCTTTTGTGGTAATCCGGACAGATTCCCTTGATAAACCTAAATTTAATTAAATACTTTTTGGCAGTATGCGACATTAGTAAAATCTAACAGAGACTGAACAAAGTGACTAAAACCTTGTTTCAAACTTGTTTGCAAAAAGAAACAGTCTTAATAACTAAAGACTTATTGAAACATTAACTATTAAAAACCAATTATAAAAAAAAACAACTTTCATCCCAACCCAAACCAGAGCAAACGTTCCCAACCACAAATCAACCATCTCTTCTGGGGGGGACGTGCCCCCTGGATCCACCACTGCCCTTGCCTTGTTAGATGGAGGCACTTTATAATTAAAGCTTACAAATCACTCTCCATGATAGAGGAAAAAACATGTAACTTTTCTTTTCTCCAGTAATCCCCTCATATCTTGCTTCTCTCTGTCTAGTATCTCTCCAATCATCTTCCAAATAGTACTTACCTATTGCCTAAGCACCCTGCATTCTGAGCAAATTTCAGTTTTTCACAACTTTTTCAAGTTTTAGGTCCCTTGCCTAAGACTAAGGTGGGCATCCAAAAAATTGTCCAAAATTTCTCTCTCACTTCAGCACGTATTGTCTTGCTAGACAAGTACCCATGCTGTGCCTATACCAATGCTATCAACACCAGTCAGGCCCAAGCCAAACAAGCCTAAAGGCCACCTCCTTTGGTCTCAACTAGCATTCAAGCGTTTCTCTTCAGGATAGACGGGGAGGGGGTGCCCACCGTCTCCAATCACTTGCCAAATAGTATCTATTCATTGCCTCAGCTCACTCCGGCATTCTGAGCAAATTTCATTTTGTGAAAATTTCAAATTTTCATTTTTTGAGCGTGTGTCGCTGTGTTGGCCTCAGGCGGCTTGGTGCTGCGGTGAGTTGTTGTAAGTAGTAGTAGTAGTAATTCATATCATAGGAGCCACTAAGTGTGCTTGTGGCCCCTCTAGTACCATCTCTCCCACCACTAATTTATTGCAAAAAATCGTCATCTGTGCTTTGTTTGAACAATGAACACGTTGGGCTTTTCAGTCTGTATGGCTAGAGAACAAAGTTGGTTCTTAACCTCTGGCGTGTACCCACGATTTTTGAACTTTCAAAGGCTCACTTCTAGTATAACTGCATGCCAGTCTTTTCTGTGACAACGTCTGTACACAGTCCTACGCAACACACTTAGTTTGCTGATTTTGTTTCTTTGAGTTTTAATGCAAAGTAATGAAATATGAAATGGAATATAAAAATATGAAAAATGAAAATGTGAAATATAATAAAATATGCATATTTCATGCTTATTTTGGTAATGGTGAAGTTTATCCCCTCTTGTGTTTTGCCCTGGTTGACTTGGTCATTTGAAAAAAACTATCAATATATAACAAGCAAAAATTAATTAAAAACCTTTTTCCACATTTCTATACAGAATAAATCCGACTCATTTTGGGTTGAATGGTTACTCTTTACTTTCATAATATCAGCATAGCCCAAAAAATATTGTCGGAAACCAAGAGGGATTAAATATCCATTTCACATTTTTATATCCGTTTTTAAAGTTCTTTGTACATCCTTCCCCGTGCCCTCTGAAAAAAACAATCCAAGTCCAGGGTACAGTCCTGGGGATTATACATAAATTTCTACCTTCACCCTTCTCGCGTATCTCCCTTATAACTAATTCTGTATTTATCTGAAGGCTCAAATAGAGTAGCGATGTTTCGACTTTAAAATGCACCCTCCGAGGTATCTCCCTCCCTCCCTATATTCCCTACAGTTTTGCTATTAGCGGGTGTGATAATTCAAAAACAGAAATGTGGGCGAAAAGTAAAAAAAAAAGTAAAAACAGTAAAAAAGAGAAGAAGATGCCCCTAAATAGCTTCAGCTAAATGACTTATTTTGGTATTGTTTGCCTGGTCATCCAGCAACTGATGAGTCATTATTAACAATCAATCAATCAATCAATTTATTTCTGACCCGTCAACAAAACAAAGGAGGGTTTGTAGCCATAGTGACGGAATAAGACAAAAAATAAAAAGTGAAAATAAACAACAACGAAAAGAGATATTACAATCAACAAAAACAGACATAACTACATACTATACATAAGAGGGAAGACCACTGGTGGTTAAGTTTTCTAGCGGAGGGTTTAAAATCCTCCGCTCTTTTATCAGTAATGTTTCCAGACAGAAACAATTTGAATTTTTGTTCCAGAGAAGAATAACAGTCCTGCATTAAAAAAAAGACATAGAATCTTAACGAAAATCACACCATCAGATTCAGCGTATCAGAGAACACTACTGTAGAAGTTTCAAGCTCCTATCTACAAAGATGTGGAATTTTGCATTTTTTGCCAGAAGGCAGATCACGGATGCGTGTTTATTTGTTTTTTTGTTTTTATTTTTTGTTTGTTTTTGTCTCTTATAGCCTAAGAGATTCTTAGGGCTATATTTTATAAAATCTGATTTGGCTGAATATGGCTCTAAAATGTAGATAGATCTACTAAGGAAAAATAGTTGGAATGAATATTTAGTAATCAGATCAAAATGATCAATTTTTTCGTTACCCAGCATTGCCCATTCGCATTTACTTCTAAGTTAACCGAGATAGTCCTGCTAATATCAATTTTCAAACCTATTCTCTCACACTGAGCTCTTGGAGTGTCCAAAAACTCATTAATTTTGCTAAAAAAAAAAAAAAAAAAAAAAAAAAAAAATCATCTAGGACCCTCAAATGCTGCAAGTACTGCAAGCATAACCCACTAACTAAAGTACCAACTAGACTGAGGCCAATGTATCAACGCAAGCTCCTCCTCCACTAAGACACTCAAATTGTCGAAATGTGCTAAGTGTAGGAGAAATCTACCTCTCCATTTGAATAAAAACAAATTCTCTTCCATACAATACAAACAAAGCAGCATGGATGTGTACATGAATTTTATTCGTTGGGAGAAAGGAGGAGTCAAACCATTTCTAGGTTATATCATTCCTAAAATCGTTTCACTTTAATATAAAGCAAATTTCTAAAATAGCATTTTTTCTTTTTTTTTTTTGAAAGAAAATGGTTGCTCTTCACTTTAAAATTAAAGCAGAAAATTTGTTATTCTGAATAAAAATAAAATGAAGAAAAATCGATAAATTTAAAAAAATTGTATATCAGCATACTATATCAAATGATTATAGGCAGATATATAGCGATAGGCTAAATATAAAATGTGACTTACAGTGTTGATCTGCATTATGTCTATCCTCTATTTTTAAAAAAATTATTTAAAAAAAACCCTACTCATATCATTCCTAAAATCGTTTCACTTTAATATAAAGCAAATTTCTAAAATAGTATTTTTTCTTTCTTTTTTTTTGAAAGAAAATCGTTGCTCTTCACTTTAAAATTAAAGCAGACTATTTGTTATTTTGAATAAAAATAAAATGAAGATAAATCGATAAATTCAAAAAAAAATTGTATATCAGCATACTATATCAAATGATTATAGGCAGATATATAGCGATAGGCTAAATATAAAATGTGACTTACCATTATGTCTATCCTCTATTTTTTATCCGAAATTTGTTCAAAACACCAATTAGAAAGGAAAACAAACAATAAGATTTCGCAAACAACCCAGGATTAGGAAGGGGAGTGGTATCCAAATTAAAAAAAAAGCAGAATTTTCTCAACAAAAAGATGAACAAGAACTTACCAATCAAATATGAGAACAAAGTTTGCAAATGTGGCTTATCCTTATAATAAGCTCTGGACAATGTATTCCAAATTGAGTTTGCAATTTTCTTCACCTGACTTTCTGATGCAAACTCCTGATCTTTTGAATGTGTCAATTCAATCAATGGCCTGTCTTCAAACTCATTTTCTTCTTCAAAATTGATATTTTTTACTTGATTGACAAATTGATTCCACAGATTCTCAACAAGTGGCAAAGAGAGCACTGGAAAATCAGCATCTTCTTCTTTCTCATTGTTAAGGTCTGTGGGCGCTGATATGTCTGTTTCATGTTCTTTTAATGGAGTATCTTTGATGGTTGTCAACGCTGTTTCTAAGCTGCCCATAACAATAGACAACAATACCAAATCAGGTTCCTCTGGTTCAGTCAGCTCAGCTTCAAAGAGATTTACCACATCTTTTATGTGCTTCAGTGGAAAAGTTTGTTTTGACCTCTCCTTTATGGAGAATTCCATTTTGATATTATTTGTGATACCTAGGAAGAAAGTAAGTAAAGAGTTAATTATATGACAAATGAAAATAATTTGACATTATTTAATCTTATTATGACTATCAAGAAAAAACAACAAAAGCTTGTATTTAGAAGAACTTGAGATTCAGCAATTTGGATCACATCCATGGAACAGTTTAACAATGAAGATAAAGAGCAGGGGGGGGGATGCCGACACTATTAAAAATAATAAAGTACAAAAACAAAACATGTGCTAAAAAGCAAAGTTCTTTTAAATAAAAAAAAAATAAATATAAAGTTGGCAAAGCATTTGTTTGACCTTCTGCACCATAGTAGATTTTCTGATTTTGCTTAACAAGTTTAAGTTGATGACCTCTAGTTCTTTAATTAGAACCAACAATAGGAAATAATACTGGGAGAGTATTAGCCCTCATTAAATTATAGGCTAGATTGGTATCACCTCTGTTTCTCCTCTATACAAGTTTTGGGAGTTTCAGCTTTGCTAGTCTTGCAGGGTAGGAAAGCTCCCCCATGCAAGATGTCACTTTGATGACTAGTCTCTACACATCTTCCAAAACTTTTATGTGTTTTTTAAATAAACAGAGGCTATATATATTCCAATTTTAAGCTTGAGGTGCACAAGTTCCTTATACAAATGACTAATGACTTTAGGGAAACAATGGAAAGAGTATGCTTAATCAGCCCCAGAGATGACTAGCACCACCCAGCAGACTTCTAAGCACAAGTACTGAATATAGTTCAAAATCATTAGTGACTCCTAAGATCTTGCTCATTATTCACAGAGGAGAGTGGGTGGTCTGAGAAAAAATAAGTGTGACAAGGATTCATTTTGCCAAAGTGAATGACACAGCACTTGCCAACATTAAATTCAAGAACCCAAGCCTCAGCCCTTTGACCAAGTAGTCTAAGATCATATTGTAGAAGGACATGATTTTCACAGGACAAGAGGTCCTAAGAAGTTTCAAATCATCAGCATAGTGTTGATTTACTACTGATTGTGAAAGGAGCATCACTGGTGAAGATATTAATTAGATTAGAGCCCAAAATACTTCCCCAAGGAACTCAAAACATACTTGGAAAGAAAGAATATTATTACCACAGTCATCAAATAACTGAACACATTGAGGTTGCAACGGATGAGTCAATTATCCCATATTGCTGAATGATCTTAATATTTCTGATCCATATTTGGAGCTGGAGTAAGAATTTGGGATAACAGAAATAGGTAGAGCAAATTTCTATTTTATCTTTTTCTCATAATAACTTCCAAAATGGTGCCAAATAAAGAACATTTAGGAAACATACAGAGGTAAATAGACAACCTAGTAGATGATGATTCAAATTAAGTTTGGCAGAAATGACACCAGCATAATTTGTTTGGATCTTCTTGTTTATATGTTTTACCAGCAATTAACAAGTAGATTTCAAGTTGTTGCCTATGGGTAAACCAAGGTAAGTAATGGATTGTGAAGGCACAACATCATGATTTCCCAGTCTTATTGATGAAGTATGCTTAGAATTTTTCCAATTGAATAGCAACACTTCACTTTTACTTAAATTAAAATCTAGACCAATCTATATATATAAAAATAAGTTGTCTGTCTGTGGATCAGGTGACGTCATGTTTCTGTGTCCACTGACGTCATGAAATTAGTTGTCGTCATTTTTGCTTTGACGGTGACGTCATTCAAGATATTTAAGACATATGTTCACGTAGAAATCTATCAATGTTTAAGTTTACAATGACTGATGAACTTACCATGGCAAAAGCCGATGAAGATGCTCAAAGAGTCTATGCCAAAAAACTTGCTGCTGATAGAGAAAGTCAGAAAAGAAAGCGTGCTGAGGAATCAAAAGAACAGCAAGGAAACAGGCTTGAGGCTAAAGAACGCAAAACCGCGCAGTTAGATGAAGATCCACCTGGACAGCAAGAGTCAAAACATATCAAAACTGAAAATGATAGCAATGATGATTGGGTTTGGGATTTTGACTTGGATAAGGTCATCAATGCCTACCAGATTTTAGTTAAAAAAACAAAGGTTCGGCGATATGTATTTCATAGTGAAGCTGAAAAATAAAGAAGAAAAAGAAAACTGAAAAAAGAAAAAATGTAAAAAACTAAAAAATACTAAAAAGAAAAACACTCAAAGAGAAATTACAGACCGGGACACAAATGACGACCAGGACAGAGGGAATATAAATAACGACCGGGACACTCAAAGAGAAATTACAGACTGGGATACCGGGACACAAATGACGACCGGGACACAGAGAATATAAATGACGACCAGGACACATGTATTTAAGAATGTTGTTCAAAGACAAATTTTTAATAGTAAGAAGACCGTTGAAAGAGAAATTTCTAATTGTAAAATGACTGAAGAACCTACAATGGCAACGGTACCACCATCGAAGTAGATAACCAGTGGGTTGTTCCATATTCCCCATTATTATCAAAAACATTTAATGCACACATAAACGTTGAATACTGTAACTCCGTAAAGGCAATCAAATACATATGTAAATACGTCAACAAAGGCAGTGACATGGCAGTTTTTGGCTTGCAGCCCAAAATCAAAGATTTTGACGAAATCGTACAATATCAGGCTGGAAGATACATAAGCAGTGATGAAGCTGTTTGGCGAATTCTTTCATTTCCAATACATGAACGTAGTCCAGCTGTTGTTCACTTAGCGGTACATTTACAGAATGGTCAACGTGTTTATTTCTCGGAAACCAACGTGCAACAAAGAGCCCTGAATCCACCGGATACAAAATTAACAGCTTTTTTTTCGCTTTGCAAAAATGATTCTTTTGCAAAAAAACTGCTGTATACTGAAGTGCCTTCGTATTACACGTGGAATACTAAAAATAAAGTATTTGAACGTCAAAAACAGGGTAAGTCAGTCGACGGCCAACCTACCATCTTCAAAGATACCACGACAGGAAGACTCTACACCAGTCACCCCAATCAACATGAATGCTTCTTTCTACGCCTGCTTTTGGTGAATGTACCCGGTCCGACATCCTTTGAGTATTTGAGAACTGTAAACAGTACTATACATGACACTTACCGTAGTGCATGCCAAGCTCTGAATTTATTGGAGAATGGCCAACACTGGGATAACTGCATCAATGACGCGTGCGAAACGTCAACCCCAAGTGAAATTCGTGCATTGTTTGGCATCATTTTAACAACTTGCTCTCCATCAGCTCCTACAGAGTTATGGGGAAAATATAAGTCAAAAATGTCCGTAGATATACTCCATCGAAAACCGTTAGAGACGTCAGATATGACTTTTGATTTTACATCAGAAATTTATAACTACACTTTAGTTATTATAGAAGATTTGTGCGTACGTATGGCAAACAAACCTCTTCAGGATTTGGGAATGCCTTCATCTAACCGTATCGCTGCAGTTTCGACATGTGTAGAATTGGATCGTGAACAAAGTTACAGTACGAGTGATCTATTGTCATATGTACAAAATAACATTTCCAAGTTAACGTCAGAACAAAAAGACATTTATGATACGATACTCAATTTCAGGACGTATACAACTACCTGCTGATTTCTGTAATTTAGTGACGTCCAAAAATGAATTGATTGAAAAAGTATTTCCGAATATTCTAAAAAATTATAAAAATAATAAATGGCTAAGTGAAAGAGCGATTCTCGCACCCAAAAATATAGACGTCCACGAAATCAACAATATTGTTTTGACCAAGATTCGAGACCAGGCAGTCCTTTACAAGTCAATCAACACAGTTTTGGAACCAAATGAAGCGGTTAAGTATGCATGTTTGTAAAAAGAGCGTTTGCATATGACGTCATTATTAGTACATACGGCTTTGTATATGCACAGACAATGGGAAAGCCAAGAATGTTGTATATTCGCAATTTTTACGTAGTTTAACTCCTGCTGACGAAATGAATGCTTGCCTGAAAAATTCTAATTTATGGGCACACGTAAAAATATTAAAATTAACTACAAATATGCGTGTCCGATTACAAAACGATGACTCTGGTCAAACATTTTCAGATCAATTGCTGGCAATTGGAAACGGAAAGCTCCCAGTAGTGGGAAAGCCAAAATGTTGTATATTCGCAATTTTTACGTAGTTTGAAACACATATATAAATCTATCTATATTCACAGGTGGGACACAGGGACACAACTACAATGGCGCGTAACTAATATGGCGCGTAACGACTTACGCGCGCGGGGGGGCTTGGGGGGGCGCGAAGCGCCCCACCAACTAGGTGTTGGGGTGGCGCGAAGCGCCACCCCAACAGCTAGTATTAGTATATGATTTCTGTAACAGGGCAAAATTTTTCTCCAAACGTGACAACACTCTGGTGATGTTTATGACATCATCTGCAAAACCAATTAACAATACATCTTAACCTTTATAAATACAAGATGTTTAACTACTGCTTGGGCTCTGATTACATTATTATTAAACAAATCAGGAGAAGTGAGAGACCCTTGTTTGATTCCTTTATGTACATATACTGGTTTTGCATAGCACTTGGATAACACAGGTACTAACACCACTATCATACAGTTCTAAGAGGATTAGTGGATGAATGCTCACATCAAATACCCTTTTGACATCATACTGACCTAAGGTCAAACTTTCTTCACTATAGCGTGCATCAAGCAGAATATTTGCTAGAGCATTTAGGGTATGTGTGCAGCCTAGTTTAGCTCAGTTAAAACCTACCAGTTCAGTTAGAAACGAACCGGCGGGGCAGCATTTTACATTTAGTCTTGATTTAATTGGTTATCAGAAGTTCAAACAGTTTACAGAGTACAGATGAAAGCATGTTTGGTCTATGTGAGGATGGGTCATTCAGTGGCTTCTATTTTTTAAGAATGGGGACAATAACACATAAACAAAATAGATCCAGGACAACACCTTGATTCATCACAGTCTGGTAGGCAAAGGATAGATATTCAAATAATAGATTATTGCCATGAAGAAGATGCAGGGCAGACAAGTTGTTGGCTCCTCTTGAAGATTTTTTTTATAGTTTTTTTTTTTACACTGGAGTGCTATGTCAGAACTAGAGACCACAAAACTATTAGGGTTCTTCAATACAACACTATCAAGCTGAATTGTAGAATTGTAGTTCCTAGACTCTTTGGGGTGTTTGAACTTGTCTGCAAAATGCTGGACCCACTTGTCCTCACTGATGTCCAATACCTTTTCATTATTTGCCTCCCAATGTTTAGATTACAGCTTCCATAATTGGTTAGGCTTTTCTAGGATCTTTTTGGACATGTAGACAATGATTGGTGAGTTCTTTATCAAAATGGCATTTTGTGAGTTGGTGGATATTACTCACTATACCAGATTTTGGGCAATCTCACTTGTTCCATAATTTAAACCAGAATTTTGCTTTGTCTTTTGCTTTCACAAGTTCACTGTTTTTTTACCACCTTTTCACATGGGTATTCACAATAAGTCTTTTATTGGGAATGGCATCTTTTTTGGCAGACCTTAAAGCACAGGATGTTTGTGCAAAACAGATATTGAGTTCAATGACAATTTCATGGTATGGCAATGTAGAGTTAATTTGAAGCCGGTGGAAGGGGATTTTTTTTTTGAGGATTGCATTGCAACTAGTTTTATATAGTTCCTTGTCAACATTATCCCAATTGCTATATGATCTCCATTTTCCATTGACTTTTTCACTGCAGGAGCTTGAAGTAGGGAAGAGGAGGGATAGTAATAGGTGGTCCAAATAGAGTGCTCCAGCCAAATTGAAACTATAATATAACTACAATCTTGGGAGTATAAGACATGATCCATGTTTGATACATTATGTGCAATGGTTATGAATGAGTATTGCCTGTCTTTCTTCAATAAATTGTAAGTATCTGCTATAACTCCCATCAAGACCTTACTTCTTGGGCTATGGTTATCTTTTAAATTGTAGTTGAAGTCACCAATTATCATAACTTGAAGACCAGCCATCTGTTGTTTTCTCAATTCCCTGCCGATTGTCTTACAAGCAAGAGCAAATTTTTACTCTGATCTTTCATCACCATAGTCAATTATGAGGTATACATTGATAACTACAAGGCTGTTGATCTTGATCACTTGATAGAAAGCATTTTGAGTAAAAAGTTGCAGTGAAGAAGAGATATCCTGACTCACAATAACTGCAGGACCTTCAGAAGGGCCACCCCTGGAATTAAATTTAGGTGCAGGTTGGATGAAGTGATGCAGATAGGAAGAGAATACCAGAATGTTCAGGTTATTTTTAGTCAGAAAATATTGCTATGGGCACATTATATAATATTTAGTTGAAAGAACAGATATAAAGGGTATACAGTCCAGCACTTTACCATTTATATTTCAAGAGGAAATATGGCACATTGTTTTGTGGATTGAAGGGGACTAGTGATAATATTTCAAGGGTAAGCTAAATGGTAGCAGGTATGTTTGTAGGCTCTACAGTTTAGGCATTTAAAAGGTAGCTTACACAGGCTTTCTTTCATGATTATGTGATGTAGGCTCCCACAGAC
The DNA here is from genome assembly GCF_032884065.1 of Artemia franciscana. Classification (NCBI taxonomy): domain Eukaryota; kingdom Metazoa; phylum Arthropoda; class Branchiopoda; order Anostraca; family Artemiidae; genus Artemia; species Artemia franciscana. Next base: position 8,148,046 of record NC_088881.1, read on the forward strand.
TCCACAATTTTCTTGATTGGTACAGTCTTTGGCCAAATGTGATGTCTCATGGCAATGGTAACAACTTCATGGTAAGAATCAAAATTCTTCAATTTTGAAGAGCTGTAGGCAGATTTTCAGTGGTTGGGGAATAGCTTGGAGTAGATTGTTTTTGCTGGAAAAGTGCAATTTGTGAGCTTGGGTCTCACCACATTGAGTGGCCTTTTCACAACCTCTCTACACAAGGAAACTTCTTGGGAATCTTTCATTACAAAAACAGAGAGCATTTCCTTCTCCTTGGCACATGCATTAAGCGTTTTTGTGATGTCCATCACATTGTCACTATCCTTGACCAGTCTAGAGTAATGGAATTCTAGGCTAAGATTAGTAGTAATATCAGCCATGATACACTTGACATTTAGGATATCATCATGACTAAAGAACTCAATAGTCTTCTTCACTATACTATCCAGCTTAATACCATTAAACCACTGTTTGTTATACAAAGTTAAGTACTCCATTATATATGAGTTTGTCAGACATTCTGCTTTCCCTTTGCACTAAAGGACTGGACTATAGTCATGTGAGTTGACAACACTGCCTTCTGCCACAACTTAAAATTTACTTGAGACATGCTTCAGGTGGAATAACTATGGTTTGACAAACTCTTTGCTTGTGAGGTGTTTTGAAAAAAACAGATAGTCTTTAACATAAACTGATATAGTTTTGAACACTTTTGCACTGAAACATGAAAGGCAAGTGTTCTTTCCACATGTGAATTTGGCAATGTATTTGTCTTTTAACTAACTAGCTAGACTGAGCTGTCCAGCATATATTTTTTGGGGAAGGGGTTTGAACCCCTCCTCCCAAAATGTTTTTTCAACTCATAAAAACATAACAAAAATGACTATGGACAAATTTTTGTGTATTTTCTGAGGTTTTTTGTGTACCCCCTCAAAAAAACCTTACCTTAATTATATCAATAATCAGAATAAGTTCCATCTTAAGTGATACATCATATACAGGAGGTTGGGGAAAAACAGTGCTGGAGTCAGAGGAAAAAACAGATGAGAATTTCTGGTTGAAAATTTCAATTTTCAGCTTAGGATGATTATATTGCAGGATATCAGGGACTGTATGTCTGCTGCAACATTTTGAGAGGTATACTGCCAGAAAGATTTAAAATTATCCTTAATATACTTGGCCATTTTTTTTTTTGAGGCTAGATATTAGGAACTGCATGTCTGCTGCAACATTTTTGAGAGGCATATTGCAAGGAAGATTTAGGATTGCCCCTAACATCCTTGGCCAATTTTTCCTCAAGCCTTCTCTTCAACTCCTTGATTTGGTTGGTTATCTGGTTATGAAAAGTTTTAAAGACATTATTTGTTTTATGAAGTTTTCTTTTTCTATAGCAATTCTATGCATAATATTTTCTGTTAGTTGGCTTACTTATTTCCATAGTTAAAAAAAGTAAGCTTTTGGTCAGTTTTGCCCAAAAATATTCTGGTTCAAGTCTTTTCAGGAAGCAAAATTTCAGTTCTCATATTAGACCAACTCACATTAATATCATCAGTAATAAGCTGCTTCCAATCAATGCTGGCAAGTCTTTTGGAGGCTAGTCTATAATTGATATATTTTCATTGATTAGAAGAAGTTTGTTTAGTGGACAAACATAACTCCAAAATAATGACAACATGGTATCTATTGCACAGTTTATAAGAAGGTCTATATTTCCAAAAACAACCAGGTTTAATTCTATAGACCTGATATTCTCTAGTGGCTTCAGCTTCTCTAAAATCTGGTGGCTTAGTGACCAGCTAACCTGCTAGCCTCACCAAAATGTTTCTTTACCAATTCTTTAATTAAAAAAAAATAGTATTGAGGTGGCTAGAACCCATCCTTGAACCAATACTGAATCTCTAAGTTTCTCTCTCCTTTTGCAAACAGTTACTATTTGTTATCCTGTCTATCCTTCAACAGCTATCCTCATTCTCAGCTTTGCCCAAAAAATTGTATTGACTATGAGGCTGTGCAAAAAAAGCTTGAATCAGTAATCCAATAGTCTATAAAAGTACTATTAATAAATCATGGCTTACTTTAAGCAGAATTGCTCATAAAGAGAAAAAAAAGCATTTACCTTTTCAGTGAGAACATTCACCTTTTGAGATAAAAGCATTTATCTTTTGAAAGCAAATTGTATACTTCAATTTCTCAAAAAAGATGCCCAGAGGTTGAACAACATAAGTGAAGTATTCTATGCTTAGAAAGGATAAAATTAGACATTTTGAAATGTTTGAAAGTAATTTCTAGAATAAAGACTTTAGGGACCATTTAAAAGCATTAGATTTGATTGACAAGTGTAAGAATTACTATATTTAGAAATAACATGCTTTATCCCTGACTATGATAAATCCTGACATTCAATAAGGTTTTAAAGATTTGAAAATAGGCCTGTTTCCAACATTTAGGACTTTTTTCTATAAATGCATAGATTCACCTTCTTTTCTAGAGCTTTCTTGTATTGAGCTCTCTATTCTCAGTTGAATGCTTCAAAAGAAGGTTAAGCATAGGCTATCAGCAAACCACATAGCCAATGTAAATATAGCCAAGCCTACCTGGTGCTACAAAATCAGCAATAATAACTTTACTATTGCTTAAAACCCTGCAAAAACAATCTGAATTGCATTTTCAAAAACAAGTTAAAATTAGACCTAGCCAAAATTGGAATCCCAAAATTAAAATGATACATGGTAAGAACCTAGCTATAGGCCTGTCATTACTGCAATTTTCTAAGCCCTAGAGGTCAAGCAAGAGAGAGAGAGATAGTAACCTCACAACACTATCCAGGCTAAATTTGACTTATGGATTCATTCCTGAGAATTTCATTCACCTAACTCAACAATTTTTGAGGTTGAGAGAAGACCTTTAACTAAACTCCATCAACCCATCTAAGAATTTAACCTGTTTCTTTTCCTGGTGAGACCAAGCCTAGATTTGACCTTGGAATTGTAATGACCCCAGCCATTCCAGAATATAGGACAATGCTTAGGTTTACACATTTTAAGCCTATATACTCAAAATAGACTGATTTTAGCATATTTGTAACATTGTGATGCACTACAGTGGTAGAAAATAAAATAGAAGCCACCTCAAATGTTCAACTTCGTATTACAGCAAAACTGTCAAATTTACGTTTGAAATTTGGCAAATTTCGCTAAAAAATCTGAAATTCTTTGAAAGGTCTTGAAATAGTTTCGACATAATTAAGGATTTTATTCCGTGACAGAATTCAAAAAGCGAAAACATGCTTGACTCGGGATGCTTTCAAGAAAGTTAGAGAAAGTAACGAAGGTCTACTTGCACATTTCCTCAGGATTGGCCAAGAACCTTCAAAAATATAAAGCATCAAAAGAAAAACGTAAGATCAGCTTTTTCGGGTTTAAATGGAGGTAACTCTTGTGGATTAGTAAACTTAGGAGGCCCACAAAGTTTGCCTTAGTCCTATAGGTTCCTTTCTTCCTATGACTTTATTGCGATCAGAAAAAAGTAAAAAAAGCTCAACTTTTCAAAAACAATAAGTAAAGCTTAGCCATTAGAATAAGGCAGGATTACATAAGCCATTCAACTAGAGGTCCCAGGGACTTCTTGCTGTGTGGTTCTAAGTTGGCTTAAGTGGGTAAAATTCTAGACAAGTTATTTTCTGATATCTTCAAAAAGGATCAAATTAGGAAAATGAAACTCTCAAGGATGGATCTACAGATTAAAATAGTCTATGTACCAGGAAGGTATTTTGAAGGGTAAGTATGAAGCAGTCTGCATTTCTGACCAACAAATAAAGTGAACATACCAGTCAATCCTTTTTTGCTCTTTCCAAATGTAATAGGCCTGATTGCTTTTGTTGTAAATGCAATTTGAGCCTGTTTTAGACCTTTGGTAATGATAATTTTTTATATGGCTATATGTTAATTGTTTCAAGAGTTTTTGGTTAAAAAATTGGTTTCAAACTTACTAATTGGTTTCAAAACTAAATGCAGAGAAAAAGAATCTGAAAATTGAGCATTAAGGTATAATGTTGTTTTGCCAAAATTCTAATTGGTATAGATCTGTCAAGTAAGGAAATTTCTAAGACTTAGAAATCAGAAGAGGGTTAACATAGTGGCTTGGCAATACCTTCCATGTTTTTGGCCCTGGATTCATTACTGAAATTTTCATTTTCCTAACATAACCCCTCTCCAAGATAACAAAAAGTAGCTTGTCTAGAATTTTACTCTTTAAGTGCTTTGTATAGACTTGAGAAGAAGTGTTAGTCCCTATCCTGCACTGGCTCTGGGACTATTTCATTTCCTGAGGCCATAATAATTTCAATCAGAAAATCTGCAAATTGTAACTTGGAATATTTCAATGTTAAAAGAAAAAACAACTGCTTTATTAACATTTTGACTGTCAAATTCAGACTGGACTTATTAGGAGTTCCAGAAACTCATATACAAAGTGTAGGAAACATGAAAGTAGATGACATAGAATTTATTTACTCAGGTAGGAAGGGTGGGGTGCTTAGTAGGGCTCATGATGCATGGTGAATAAGGAAACTGCCAAGTTTTGTTTAGTTTGGGAAGGTATTAATATTTCAATGTTAGGCTAGTTGCTAAGTTTATGACTAAAAAGTATAGGGTATCAGTTATAATAGTATATGTCCCTGTAGAAGTGACTTGGATGAATATTACTTACAGGTATGGGAACAAATAGGCAGGCAGGGTCCCAGGCATAAATATGAAATTTTAAGGCCCAGACTGGTTAAAATAGAGATAGATGGTATCTTAGCCTAGGCAAATTTGGTGTAGGAAAAGAAAAGAGTAATGGTTTCATGTCTGCAATTTTTTAGGTGTAGCAATCTAGTAGCCAATACTGTACAAAAGATTGGCAGGATTAATAAAATTTACTGTTATATAGGAGTGGTGTTATCAAACAGTTAATGGTAATGAATTGTGTTACAGAGCAACATGGCTCAATAGTAACCAAAAGTCTAAAAAACAAATTTTTGATACCAATAGTTATATCAAAAGAAACACATTTCAATGCTGATTCTAAATATATAAGTTTCATCAAGTTTAGTCTTACCCATCAAAAGTTACAAGCAAGAGATTATTTGCCTTATTTTAGAAAATAGGGCTAAATGTCCCTTAAAAGGCATAGAATCTTAACAAAAATCACACCATCAGATTCAGTGTATCAGAGAAACCTACTGTAAAAGTTTCAAGCTCCTATCTACAAAAATGCAGAATTATGTATTTTTTGCAAGAAGACAGATTGCAGATATGTGTTTATTTGTTTTTTTTTTCTTCCAGGGGTGATTGTATTGACCAAGTGGTCCTAGAATGTCAGGAGAGCGCTCATTCTAGTGGAAATTAAAAGTTCTAGTGTCCTTTTCAAGTGACCAAAATATGGGAGGGCACCTAGGTCTAAAAATTTTGATATAGCCATTCTGTTCAGATTAGTCAAAAACCCAATAACTATGTCTTTGGGGACTAGTTAATCCCCCACAGCCCCCAGGGGAGGGGCTGTAAGTTGTAAACTTTGACCATTATTTACATATAGTGATGGTTATTATGAAGTGTACAGACATTTTCAAGAGGACTTTTTCACGTTTGAGTTGGGGTGGATCAGGGGGAGGGGTTACGTGGGAGGATCTTTCCATGGAGTAATTTATCATGACGGAAGATAATTTTCATGAAGGTGGTGAAGGATTTTCTAGCATTATTAAAAAAAAATTAGAAAATAAATAATAGAAAAAATTTTCACCTGGAAGTAGTGAGTAGCATTAAAATTTAAAATGAACATAAAATAATATGTATATAAGGGGGTTTGTCTTCTCCACAATACCTTGCTCTTTACGCTAAAGTATTTTTAGTAATTTCAACTATGTATTCTACAGCCTTTGTGATACAGGGGTCATTCTTAAAGATTTGGGATGAAAATCAAGCTTTAGTGTAAAGAGCAATGTATTGACGAGGGGGCAAACCCCTCATATACATAATAAAATACGAATTTAAAAGTTCATTAGATAAGTTAATTTGTAAGATACATATGTTTATTACTAACAAAAATTAAAAATCTAGTCGCATTTTTAAGTAACTGAAAATTGGAGGGCAACTAGGCCTCCTTCCCTGCCCCTCTTTTTCTATCAAAATTGTCTTATCAAAAGTATGAGAAAGTCATTTAGCAAAAAATATATTAATATGCAATTTTTGTTTTAATTATTCATGTGGTGAGCCAAAATCTAATCATACATTAATTCAAAAACATTCAGAAATTAAATAAAAAAAAAACAAGGTTTTTTTACCTGCAAGTAAGGGGCAACATTAAAACTGAAAGCAAACAGAAATTATTCCATATATGAAAGGGGTTGTCCCCTCTGCAATGTCTTGCTCTTTATGCTAATTTTTTTATTGTTTTAAAAAGTAGAGTTTTGACAGAGTCAAACTATAGCATAAAGAGTGGGGTGTTGAGGAGGGGACAACCCCTTTCATATACAGGATAATTTCTGTTTGTTTTATTTTTGCCCCTTGCATTTAAAAAACTTGTTTTTTTATTTAATTTTGATCCTAAAAATCACAATCACCATTTAGTAGTGTCTACGGATAATTTAAAGCAGAAATTTAGGAAGGGCTACTACTTTCTGGGAATTTATGACCTTGGTAGACTCCAGGATAAGAATGTGAGCAAAACTTTCCAAGAACATTTGAATACTAAGCTGGAGAGTTTAAAAGTTGACAATGTGGAAGATGTGTGGAATAATCTTAGAAAATTAGTCTGTGAAGTTGCTGATGGTGTCTAAGGAAAGAGTTAGAAACAAATCTGAAAATATTATTAAAAATGTTTTATGTTTAACAGAGAGGAGGAGAGGCCTATACAAGAATTATTTGATCTTAAGATCATATGAAAATAAGAGGAATATAAAGAAAGCAGAAAAAACAGTCAAATATCATTCAAGGAGGTTTAAAGTGGAGGTCATGGATAAAATTGCTGAAGATCTGGAAGATGCAGCCAGATGGCATGATTGTGAAATATTTTTACTGGCATGCTAATAAATTGAGTGGTAATAGTCAATCTGGCCTTGTCCCAGTTAAAGGTAAAAACAGAGCCATAATTATTGAGAAGGAAAGAGTTAAATAGAGATGAGCAGAACATTTTGAGAATATAAAAACCATGATAGAGATACAGCAAAAGATATAGGAAAGAATAAAAATTTTGTTACACTTTAGATATGAAGGAAGATTTATTTTGTGAGGAAAAATTAGTTACAAATGACAGTACTAAAAGGATTAAAAAATAATAATGCCCAGGTTCTGAAATGATAAGGCCCAGGTAAATGAGTTTTTATGGCACTTGATATTTATCAAGTGACATATAGCAATCACAATTTCTGTCTGTCTGTTGGTCCCAGTTTTGCTAGTTTGGGCACTTCCAGACAAGCTAGGACAAAGAAAGTTGGCAGGCATATCAGGAACCAGACCAGGTTAAAATAGAAACAGTCCCTTCCCCGATTTGACCATCTAGGGGGGGGTGAGTGGAGGGGCAGTTAATTCAGGATAATTAGAATAAATGAGGTATTTTAAACTTACAAACGGGTGATTGTATCTTAATAAAATTTGATATTTAGAAAAATCTTGTGCTTCAGACCTCTTATTCTAAATCTCGACCGGGCCCGGTGACATTGGGAGGAGTTGGAGGGGGAAACCAGTAATCTTGGAAAATGCTTAGAGTGGAGAGATAGGGATGAAACTTGGTGGGCAGAACAAGCACAAGTTCTAGATACCTGATTGAGATAACCGGAACGGATCCACTCTCTTTGGGAGAGTTGGGGGGGTATTTTGGGTAATTCAAAAGAATTAAAAAAAATGAGGTATTTTTAACTTATGAGCAGGTGATCAGATCTTAATAAAATTTGATATTTAGAAGCACCTCGTAGCTTAGAGCTCTTATTTCAAATCCCGACCAGGTCCAGTGACCTTGGGGAGAGTTGGAGAGGGAAACCAGAAATATTTGAAAATGCTTAGAGTGCAGAGATCAGGATGAAACTTAGTGGGGAGAATACGCACAAGTCCTAGATACATGATTGACATAACCGGATCTGCTCTCTCTGGGGGAGTGGGAGGATTTTCAGTGCTTTGGTGAGTTTGGTGCTTCCAAATGTGCTAGGACAGCGAAAATTGGTAGGCATGTCAGAGACCTGCACAAATTGACTTTATAACAGTCGTTTTCACGATTCTAACATATGGGGGGGGGTAGAGGGATGGAAAATCGTGAAAATTGAGGTATCTTGATCTTATGAATGGGTGACCAGATCTTAATGAAACCTTATATATAGAAAGATCTTATGTCTCTGATGCTACATTTTCTATTTGAATCAAATCTGGGGGTGGAGGGGAAACGGAAATCTTGGAAAACACTTAAGAGTAGAGAGATTGGGATGAAACTTGATGGGAAGAATAAGCATAAGTTCTAGATACATGATTGACATAACTGGACTGGATCTGCTGTTTTTGGGGGAATTGGGGGTGGATTTCAGTGCTTCCAGACTTGCTAGGACCACGAAAATTGGTGGGCGTGTCAGGGACTTGCACAAATTGACTTGATAACAGTTGTTTCCTTGATTCAACCATCTGGGGGGCTGGAGGGAGAGGAAAAATTTGAAAAAATGAGGTATTTTTAACTTCCAAATGGGTTATTGGATCTTAATGAAATTTGATATTTAGAAGCACTGCGTGTCTTTGAACTCTTACTTTAAATCCTGACTGCATCTGGTGATATTGGGATGAGCTGGAGGGTGAAACAGGAAATCTTGGAAAATACTTAGAGTGGAGAGATCAGGATGAAAGTAGGTGGAAGAATAACCACAAGTCCTAGATACATTATTGTAATAACTGGAATGGATCTGCTCTCTTTGGGGGAGTTGGGGTGTTAATTCAGAAAAATTGAATAAATCAAGGTATTTTTAACTTACAAATGGGTGACTTGATCTTAAAATTTAGTATTTTAGAAGGAATTTATGTCTCAGAGCTCTTGTTTTAAATCCCTACCAGATATGGTGACATTGGGGGGTGTTGGAGGGTGAAATGGGAAATTTTTGGAAACGCTTAGAGTGGAGAGATAGGGACAAAACTTGGTGGGAAGAATAAGCACATGTCATAGATATATGATTGACGTAACCGGACTGGATTTGCTCTGTTTGGGGGAGTTCCAGTGCTTTGGCAAGTTTGGTGCTTCTGGACATGCTAGGACAATGAAAATTGGTAGGTGTATCAGGGACCTGCACAAATTGACTTCATAACAGTTGTTTTCCCCATTTTGACCATCTAGGGAGCTGAAGGGAGAGGAAAAATTAAAAGAAATGAGGTATTTTTAACTTACAAATGGGTGATTGGATCTTAATCAATTGTGATATTTAGAAGGACCTCATGTCTCAGAGCTCTTATTTTAAATCCCAACCAGCATTAAGCCTCTGATTTTACTTTTAAATCAATCTATTGATTCTTAGAATTTTGCTAGAGTTCATGCCATATGAGCTCTGGGCTTTTCCAACCTTGTTACAAGTGCCATATGAACTCTGGGCTCTTGTTTAAATATGGTGCTTGTGAGGTTAGAGATAAGCTACTGAAGATTATGAATGTGATTTTTGAAAGAGGGGAAGTACCTTGCAATTTTAGGGAAACTCGTTAATAATTTAATAATAAGATAAGATTATAATAAGATAATAATTATATAACGTTAATAATAAGATAATAACGTTAATAATAAGATTATAAATGTTATTTTTGAAAGAGGGGAAGTACCTTGCAATTTTAGGGAAACTCGTTAATAATTTAATAATAGGATAAGATTATAATAAGATAATAATTATATAACGTTAATAATAAGATTATGAATGTGATTTTTAAAAGAGGGGAGTACCTTGCAATTTTAGGGAAACTCGTCAATAATTTAATAATAAGATAATAATTATATAACGTTAATAATAAGATTATGAATGTGATTTTTGAAAAAGAGGAAGTACCTTGCAATTTTAGGGAAACTCATTAATAATTTAATAATAAGATAAGATTATAATAAGATAATAATTATAAAACGTTAATAATAAGATAAGATTATAATAAGATAATAATTATGAAACGTTAATAATAAGATAATAACGTTAATAATAAGATTATGAATGTGATTTTTGAAAGAGGGGAAGTACCTTGCAATTTTAGGGAAACTCTAGTTAATAATTTTCAAGTAATCATTAATAATTTTTAAATTCAAGACAGAGATGTTCTTAAAGGGCAGGACCTAATTCCTAAAAATTCAGGAATGTAGAATAGAAATCAGTAAAGAAATTTCATCATCATTAATTATGTTCACAACGTGGAAAGCATCCAATAATTGTAGTACACATTATAGCATGAAATCACAAACTCAATACCACCTATAATGGTAAAAAAATGTACACATATAATAAAAAAACAGTAGTACCATTCAATTCCCTTGTCAACCCTCTTTCTATATATAATGTTTGCTATTCTGACAATGTAACCTATTTCCCCTTAGTAAGGCCAGATATGGCCCTAGGCTACTTACAAAACTGAAAAAAAATGTTATACTAATACAATTCTTAGGTCATTGTTTAGATCAGTGGCACACTTAAACAAAACCCTGAAGAATTCTGAAAACTAAATGTAAATGATTATAGATCCTCACTTAATCTGTTCCTAAATATGCTTTGCTTTACTCTACCTCTCCTCCTCTGGCGGATAACCATCCAGCCCGCTATATATTACAATAACATTGATTGTAATGCCTATTTTATCTGCATCTTATCATCAGGCATAACAACCGTTTTCTTTTTGCATTTTAAATGGCTGGGATATTTAAATTAATGGCATACTTATTAAGAAAATTTAGACATATCCAATGATTAAAAACCAAATTTCTGGGCAGTATATAAAGATTCTATGATGATTTAACTATTGAGACAGTGAGTTGTTGCCCAGATACTGGTTATCTTGTTGTAATCAGACTTTCAGTTTCTTTCTCATTTTCTAACAATATGTATATCCAACTGTTCCTTTTCTGTTGTAATGAGGCAATGCAATTCACCAGATTAAGAATTCAAATGTTCACTCATAAAGAAATACAACATAAATATATTATTCTATTCTATTATTATTCTATTATCTATTCTATTATTCTATTATATTATTTTATTCTGTAAATTGTATTATTTTATTCTATTAATTATATTATTCTATTCTATCATCTATTCTATTATATTATTCTATTATAATATTCTAGTCTTTAAAGCTTTTTCGCCAAATAACTGTTTCGTGTCTTTAATAGTGTTTTAATATGAATAAATTGATTGATGTTAGATTCATTGAAGTAGTAAGAACAAACATTAGAAAAATGAAGACTTTATATTTTCGTGGAGTCATCTGAGATTAATCAAAGCCTATTGGCAATGACAACTAAAAAACAACTGACAACTGTGATTTCTGCCCTTAATGATGGTATGAGTTAGACTTCAATCAAGGCCAAATTTTGCAATAATTTCTGTATATTCTTCCAAAAGTTTTGTTTTTAAATTGGTATTGTCCCCTTCATTTTCTTGTCACTTGTGAAGAACAACGTCCGCAGTTGTTTTATTTTCTTACTGGTATTTTCTTTTTTTTCTTCTTTTTTTCTCTCCTTTCTTTTCATGTTGGTTACAAAGATACAGCCTTCAAAATTTTATTATTTTTGTATTTTATTACTTATGGGTATTTTCTCCTACCTTCTCTTGCTACTTATAAAGATACTTACTTACTGGTACTTGCTGCAGCACCAGATATGGATACCTCACCTGACTTTTAGATGGCTCCATATGATTCACTCCAATTTGTTGCAGTCTTGTGTCAGCTCTCGAGCAAACTTAAGCCAGCAGCTCTCACAGTTTCTGCCAAACTTCTGAAATCCACCAATGATATTGAGTACAGCTGTTGACTAATTCTTCAATTGATCACCAGGTCATCTGTGCCAATCCGGCAAAGGAGCAGCTAGAAGCACTTACTTGATTGGTCATTGGTCATTACTTGATTGGTCATTGGTCATTACTTGATTGGTCATTGGTCATTACTTGATTGGTCATTTGTGGTCATTGGATCTTCTTAAAAACATGGCCAAGCCAGTGCAGTCTTTTTTGTTTGACAGTAATTGTTATGGAATTTATGTTCGAGCAGTGGTGATGCACATCAGCATTTTTGATTCTGTCAGAGTATCAAATCCTCAAAACTTTCTGTAAACAGTGGTAGTCAAAGACGTCCATACCCTGGAGATGAAGCACCTTCAGTGACCAAGTCTCAAATGTATAGAAGAGAAGAGATCTAACAGTACTTTTATAGACACAAATTTTGTCTTCCTACTCATCTCCCGTTAGTTCCACAAGTGGTGTTGGAGTTCAGAGAAGAAGGCTTGGGCTTTGTTGTATGTGTTCTGTATGTCAAGGTCACCCTCCACGAGGGTCTATTAGCGAGTCAAGATGAGTGAAGCTATCAACTTTTTTCCAATTCATGTCCATAAAGTACAAGCTGATAATCTGACTTTACATTTAGGTTCATGACTTCAGTTTTGATTGTGTTGATCTTCATACACAGTAGCTGATAAAAAAAAATGTCTTATTTACCATTACTTGGGCAGCTGCTGGATCAACAACAAGAGAAACAATGTCATTCACGTATTCCAGGACAGACACATTAATGCTCAATCCATAATGATACCATCAAAACTCAAGAGTACTCTTTCTAGAACCCAATCTATGCAGTAGTTAAATAGGATGAGGGACAATATGCACCCCTGTTTTACACCACTATCCATATTGAAGGGCTCAGTTTCTTCACCCAGCATTCTTACAGTCGATTTGCAGTGCTCATAGTAAGCTTTCAGCAGCTCTGAAATCAACCAGCATACCATCTTCTACCATGATTTGCCAATGGTTTTCATAGGTTACAGAGTTGAAAGCAGCCACGAAATGCAGAAACACGTCAATTGTAGGGAGGTTGTAGCATTTGCACTGTTGTAGAATAAGACAAAGAGTGAAGATCTGGTCAGTGCACCCTCTCCTTAAGCATACACCCTACTTAAAAAAAATAACTTACTTCTGACCAATAGTCTGCATTGCATAGGTACTAATTTCCTGATTCACTGCATTTGGCCAGGAGTGCAGTACATGGTTGGGGGAAAATCCTCCATTAGACCCATTTAGAGCTTAGAGCTGATACACCCTATACATAATATTTTTCTTTATAGGTATTTTATCTTATGTTTCTTTTTATGTGTTTTCTCTCCTAACTCTTCTTTGTATGTATAAAGATATGGCCTACTCAGTATTATTGTTTTTTGTTCTCCAGAATACCGTGTGAGAAACTTAGACACAAGAAAAAATGATAAACTGCCAAGTGATGAATTTGAAGAGATGACCAGAGATGAGTTAAACCCAATGGCCTTTGATAGATTACATAATGAAAATGAAAGGTATTTTACTAAACAAATCATAATTGTCTAATTCCTGAAAGTAATATGTGCATTTATTTATTTTTCTCTAAATCTGTTCTTGAAAACAGGCTATATTTATTTCTGAAAACTGGCATACAACCATTTTTCGATGTGAAAAAAAAGTCTAGATAGATCTCCACTATGGGGAAATTCGTTTGAGGTCTTATTTTGGGGAAAGAATTGATAAGAATGAGTTCTCAAATACTTGGAAAAGATTTTCCTATGTGGTTTCCTGCTATAAAAAAGTCATTGAGATTTTTTGATCAACCAGTAACTGTATGATTAAACTGTGTATGTTTTTTGCTCAAATAAAAAAGATATAAAAAAACAAAAAATATTCAAATCTTATTAAATGAATAGTAATTATATATATGTATGTATTTATGTTTATTTGTCTGGAAATTTTCTTGAAAACAGCACTATATTTTTTTTTGAAATTTGGCATGCTTCTATTTTGTGGTGTGGGATAATGATAAAATTCGTTCAGGGGTGATGAAATTTGTTCATAGGAATGACGTTATAAATATTTGGAATAGTTATAATAAATTTTGCTGAAGGTGCTGCTGGATGGGTTCTAATATAAAGATATCTTTGAAATGCTACTATAGTATCAAAAAGTACATATTTTTGTTTGTGTAGAAGAAGAAATTCTCAATTTTTAAAATGAATAATATATTGATGTTTATTTATTTATTTATTTATGTATTATTATCTCATGTTTAGTTTGTAAGATCGTTTTTGTTCAAATGCAGATGAAGACAATTATGTTCCACTTAGGTACTTTCACTAATAGGTCATTACTGTTTTTATGGGAACTCTCTGGAGGGTGTAAAGAGGGAGGCTTGGAATAGATTGGGATGGAGGAGGAGCATAAGTAGCTGTGGTACCGTCAGGCGGCTTGGTGCTGCAGTGGGACAATTGCACGCTATAAAACTTTTCATTTTATAAAAATATTTATAAAATAAAAGAATGTATGAATCTATTCGTGCAGCATCCAACTAGTTTCAGGGTACTTCTTGTGTAAGTGCTCACGCTGGCTGGTATAGCAGAACTTATATATTTAAAATCAGCATTAAAATGCGATTCTTTTGATGTAACTATTGGTAGCAAAATTCCATTTTTTAGAGTTTTGGTTACTATTGAGCCGGGTCGCTCCTTACTACAGTTCGTTACCACGAACTGTTTGATATTGAGAACTTAAAAGCAAAAAGTGGCCAAAGCAGATGATCAATTGAAATCAGTGCTCATGGAGACTCGGTAAATTTAGTAATCTCACAGCCGAGTTTATATGCATTAATAGAATTTAGATGGGATCCAAAGAAACATAGACTGTTAATTAAAATCTAAATGTTTAAGAAAAACAATTATTTATAAATTTGTGAATATTTTTTGTATTGTTTATTTAAATATATAGCGGTTGACAAAAAGAAAAAAAAATGTAAGATAATATAATAAAAAAATAACCATGAAAACTAGGGTAGTTTCAGCCAGAAGAAGAAAAGAAGCGAAAATACAAAGGCAGATATTTGGGCAAAGATACCCACCAAGTCGTCTCAGTGCTTAAAAAAAAGGAGAGAAAAAAAAGTTAACCTCTTGAAGTGAACTCTAAACAGAGCAGAAGAAGCACTTGGTGTGTTTTATCGTTTAATCTTCTCTGTTTATGAATTCAATTCAAAATTTTACTTTTTTCTTTTCTTTTTTAATTATTTTTTTTGCATTGAAGAGGTCTTGGTGGAGACCCTTGCCCTGTATATACAAATGATTATTCACATAGATAACTTACAATAATAATCTTAATTATATAATTTTTCAATAATTTATAACTTTTTCAATGAAAATAGCATTTTCAATAAAAACATCCCCCCCCCCTTCCAAAAAAAGGTATTTTTCAACCACTACGGGGATGAGCAAAAAATTTTGAGGGGCAGACGACCCACCCCACCAATAGAAACCGCTGCATAGAGCAAACATTATATTTAAAAAAATTCTATTATTTTAATTTTCATTGTTTTAGTTTTGGCGTTATTTTTTGTTATTATTTCATTACTTCGTTATCATTTTGCAAAAGATTTTTTTATAACCTAACAACATTAATATACACATTGAAAAATGTATATTAGTCATCTTTTGATATATAGTAGCTTGTTAGCTAACAAATATGAAATACAATACAATACAACAGAGAAATTTATTGCTCCTCCCATTCTAAAAAAAAATCGCTTTAAGTATTCTTGTATAGGGCCGTATCCAGGATTTTTTTTCGGGGGTGGGGGGTGTACAAAATATATTTTGGGGGAGTACAAAAAACCTTTAAAAACGAATCACAATTTGCCTATATTCATTTTGTTGTGCTTTTACGAGTCGGACAAACATTTCGAGGGGTGGTTTAAACCCCCCTAGCCTGGATACGGTCTTGTGTAGCTGTAATGTTTTTAGTTCTCTTTTTTCTTGGAGGTATGGCAAACAACTAAACCCTGCTGTGGAAAGAAGTGTCAAAGAGAGGAAGTTTTTCAGAAATCAATATAGCAAGAAAGATGCCGCTGAACGGGTCCTTACAATGGACGAGAGAAATTTGGTCCGAGAAATTTATGCTGCGGATCCAAATTCTGACAAGATTTTCGACTTAAGCACACAATTTGGAGTAGGACCTCAAACTATTAAGGTAGCATAAATTTTGATTTGTTTTTTTTTCTGATTTGTATCACCAAATAATTGTCCTGTGGTGGCGTAGTGGGTCTGATCTCAGGTTGGTAATACAAGACCCAGAGATCAAACCTAGCCATAGCAACACCCTGAAGGATCAACACAAGGACCTTAGTATTCAAGAAGCACCGTACCGCTACTATACAATCACCAGATAATAAAAATTAAACGAGACTATAAAAGATAATGGATATTAAGATTACAATAAATTTAGCATGATAAGTAATATAACAGAAAATAAGATAATAAAAATAAGATGAGCGCAGTTGTTACAAAAAAAAGATTTTTGGAAGCCTTGGGTTGTGATTTTGTGAAAATGATAATTGCTCAAATAAGAGAGATCTTAAGAGTTGCCAAAGTATAATGGATTTCAAACAGGTATAATAGATGACTGTGCAGGAGACCGTGAGGCATACAGAAGGCATACCCACGCCATTAAGTAGAAAGAGGCCCCAAAACGACATCGAAAGACGGATGGGACTGATGTCATGATAGATGATTTTGTGAAGAAGATTTATGAAGGATATATTAAGAAGACTTAAGTAATTGAGACTGGAATTAAGAGAAGGTGAAGAAGTGATGCTGGGTAACAAGATCAAGTGGACAGCTTCACTTACCTATGTTGTATTGTTTGCAAAGATGGTGGATGCAGTTAAGATGTTTAAAGTAGAATAGTCAAGACCCATGGTGTTGTTTCACAGATGAAAGAAGTTTAGAAGAATAGAAAGGTGAGTGTGCGAACCTAGATTAGAATATTGAAAGCTACAGTGATGTCAGTGATCAAAGGTGGGCGCTCCAAAAGATGGAGGAGGATTCGTTAGAAGTTTTCCAGAGGAATTCTCTACGGTTTGCTGCAAATTGCAATGACACATGCAACTGCCTGTTGAAAGCTTATAGATGGGGAATGGAGATGGAGCAGTAGCCATACTTTCTTTTCATTTTTTTTTACTTTCTTTCTTCTCTTTTCATACTTTCTTTTCTTTTTATCACTTACTGTTCATTTAAATTTCACTAGAGTACTCATTTTCGTTTCTGCTAGTGTCAGGACTTAATTATTCATTTATATTAGTATGTAATATCTATTTGTTTGATTTTATTTATTTAAGTTCTGAATGTTGTGGCTTTCATTAATTTTTTTATTGTAGTTTCTGGCCGATTTATGTTTGGCCGTAAATATATTGATATCCAGACTTGACGTTGTCGGTTGAAATCTGCTTGTCCTATTCTAATGAGCACTTATTTTCTTCTGAAGCCACTGTACTCGATTATATGTTCCAGGCGTTTGAATTTGTTGCAATACTCAAGTTTTGCTCTATATTCACTATATATCTGACTAGATACCTTTGGGTATATCTGGGTATATCTGGCTGTGGTGCTTTGGGTACCTATCTGACTGACCGTATTTGTAACTGTAAGCTGTATGAAAATGAGGTTCTATCATGCTTTTTTGGGCCATAAGGAGAGAAAGTTTAAGAAAGAAAGCTGGGACAAGTTCTGTGGATGAAGGATGACAAATCGCCAAAAATTATACTTTGCGGCCAACCAACTAGGGCCAAGCAAAAAGCAAGTTGTCCCAAAATGGTGTGGGAGGCTTTGGTATGAAAGGATTTAAGTGAAATTGGGACTTCTTGGGACAGTGCAAGGAGGGAGGCTTTGAATAGATTGGGAGGGGGGAAGGTGTGTAGCTGTGTTGGTCTCAGGTGGTTTGGTGCTGTAGTGAGATGTCAGTAGTAGTAATAGTAAGTTTTGTAGCCGCTAGATCCCCTGCTAAAGTCGAAGAAGTGACCAAATATCCTCTTTACGATTTACAGTAATGCCAATAGAATCATATACTGGCATATTTTCCTTTAGTCTCGTGATTTTGGTATTTCAAAACGTACTCTTAATGAATGTCAAACAAAGAAAACGCTTTTAAGAGTCCAGTGGGGTCAATTCACGAAAATATTGGGATGCCTCAAAACGTTCTTTTTCTAAATCTAGGGGTGGAACAAATTTTTTTTAAATTTAAATAACAAAAAAAAATTATTTTCGGAAATCTAGGGTTGTTAAAAGAAATCTAATGAGGGTGGAGGAATGCCCCCGCCTGTAAGTTGCTATTTTTCTCGCCAAATTTTTTAAAATTTTCAAAGATGTGGATTTTTTGTATGAAGTTCTTTCCTTATAAATGCACAAGTCATTTTAATGAACCACATAACAATTATTGTTTTTTCTTTTTGATGCAAGTTCGTATAAAAAGTTTAGTTAAAAATCTGCTTATTTTTAATGCAAGTATTTAATAATGATGAATATGCAGCCTAACTTAATGCATCGTCTTTTGCAGAAAATTGTAAAGAATCGAGTTCGTCCAAAACTTTCGTGTGAAGAAATGAAAAAAATTATTGAAGAAAAATTTACTTGCGGTGAATTTAAGAAATTAGCGCTCAATTACAGCTCTGAGCCAAAACCCATACCATCAGTTGTATCTAAACCCAGTGTGTCTCCGAAATCCGAGCCAGATAAGACAGGAAAGCATATAACTTCACCCCTTATACCTCCTACTCCTAAACCCTTGGAAGGTGCAACTGAAGAATCACTTCCATATAAAACTGAAACA
Source organism: Artemia franciscana (assembly GCF_032884065.1). Taxonomy (NCBI): domain Eukaryota; kingdom Metazoa; phylum Arthropoda; class Branchiopoda; order Anostraca; family Artemiidae; genus Artemia; species Artemia franciscana. Next base: position 8,166,890 of record NC_088881.1, read on the forward strand.
AAAGATGGTATTGAAGAAGCTTATATTTATACAGATAAGCAAGGATATGAGGTACATTATTCTTTATCTCTCTTTCTTGTCTCCCTCTGTTTATCTCTCTCTTCTTTGTTTTGTTTTTTGTTCTAAATTATAAGTAAAAGCTATGCAATGAAAACTGAATGTAGCAGTGTGTATATGTTTGATGTTGTAAACGATATTGCAGTGTTGTCAAAAAGGAGCATTATGCTCGATGTCTGTTTGCAGCAAATATGCCCAGGGTAGCTTTTGGTAATCATGTAGGGAAGGACGAATCAAGGAAGCTGTTATGACTTTTGCCAGGGTTGCCAAAAAGAAATTCATTTTAAAGAAGATTAATTAATCGAAATAATAAATTTCAGATAATTTAAAATTTGTTTACCAAAACCAATTAAAAAAGAAGAAAATAGTTTAAAACTTAGATTAATAGACAAAATAAAAATATGAACATAATAACTTAAAATATATAAGCAATCGATTGCCAATAAGAGGATTCCTAAAAAGAGAATCAACTATAATATTGCAACACAATTAGCTTATTTTCATTAGACGATTCACAACATTCTAAGTAATAAGAATATTTGCTAACATTCTAAGTAATAAGAATAAGAATATTAAAAATTTAGATTATTTTTTTTTTTCCCACATAGAGAACTAGACAGCAGAGTCATCTCTGGAATATAACAATTTTCTTGATTCAGGTAAAATCTCAAGTTTAGGAGGGGGAACCCCAACAGTGAATAAAAAGACAAATCCTAAAGCTAATCACAGTTGAGTCGTGTTCCATGTAAGTTTCGGAAGAAGTCGTAATCTGGTTGGGCAAAGAGGGGGAGGTATGAACTTTCGTACATCTTTTTGTGCTCTATCTTGGGCTGTAGGTCTGTTTCTTATAAAGTTTCATATTATAAGCAGCTTGAAAATTTTCTGAACATGTATTTTGAATATTACAATGTATTCAATCTTAGAATTTTCTAAAATTTGCAATTAGTTGTTTCAAAATTATCAAAATTGCAGCATCCCATTATCGGCAGTATTGCCTCATTTACCCGTAAAAATAAATAAGCAAAACTAATTAGTTAAATTTTGTAACTGTTTCTGTCTGTAAAAACATGAACAACCTGTTGATTCCCAAAGTCAACTATGCCTTCAAAATACATTTGATGCCATCTATATTTGAAGACCATCAAACAACAAGAAATCAGTGCGAAACAATTTGGTTCTATCCCACTTTATAGGGCTATAATGAGAAAATAGTTGAGACGTCTAAGACACGTTTCTTGGGTGAAGGAGGATGACTGTTGTTAGTAGACAGTTGTCAGTTGTTGTTAGTAGATTTTTCTCAGTTGTTGTTAGTAGTAGCAGTATTATTTTCAACTATTTTTAAGAGAGGTTAACTAATATAATAATTTATAATGGATAAGAACTTCCATATGAACTTCTGCAATTTTTGTCAGTAGTGAGCGCCAAATTATAAAAAAAAGAAGACAAAAATGTAGGCGAAAAATTAATCAAAATTAAGCTAAAAGTATATGGCACCAAAAAGTTTAAGAAGATTTACTTTCCTTTGAAAGGATGGTTGGTTTTGGGAACCAACAAATTCTTATTGTTTGACTCTTTACGGGCGAAAGCGTCGTCAAATGCAACAAGTTTGTTTTTTCGATACGTTTATCATACGTTTTTGATGAATTTTTACCCACATTTCTTCTATTTTAATTTGGCGTCCGCTGCTTTCAAAAACTGCATAACAAACTGAAGGTCTTTTGTATTAAATAAAAATGAATGTAAATAAAAAAAATGAAGTTCCCATTTTTTTGAATTATTACATAAATTAAAATTTTCTGAATATGTATACAGAACCATTTATTATATAAAACTGCTTTCAATAAAAGGATATGCTAATATATGTGTGGTATTTTCATTCTAAATTTTGTTAGGGGACTGGTTTTCCAAGGGCAAATTTTGCCTTGGATATGCCTGTAAAAAGCCCTGTCATACATTTAACCATTGGTGAGAGTAGTATTGGTCGTTCGTAGTTGCTTGCTATGCTATGTCTGCTTTTGGTAACCCCCCTGCCTCGTGTAATTAGATTGGTTTTCTGCCTTCTCTCTAATAACTTTCATTGATGCCACTGGATTGGGCCTAGAAAATTTGAGCCTGGAATTAATCTGAAAAAGGTCTGTGTGTCCTAAGTGTCTTTTTAGATTTTTGCAAAGCTTTTACATGGTTGATCATAGTTATTCTTTAAAAGATTTCGTCTTTTGGTATGCATAAAGTACCCCATTTTTTGTTCAAGTCTTACCTGCTTAGAAGATCTCAGTATGTATCAGTTAAAAGTTGCTCTTTTATCCCCTCTGCAGTATGTAAATGTGTACCACAAGGAACAGTACTCGACCCCCTCTTGTTTTTGGTTTATATTAATGACCTCTTACCATCTTGATGGGCTCGCCCCAGACCTGCTTCCAGTCATTCCTGCTGATGACAGTAATTTCTTTATCGCAGGAAACAATCTGTACTCAGCTACTTCTAAATCGTTCAAATCTGTACTCAACACTGCTTAAAATCTCTCAACTCAACCGTATAACAAGAGAATGTGTGTCCTTGTTAAAGAAGTTGACCTTGATGGCTACTTTATATCAAGCTACTCATATAATGCAACATGGCGTTATTTTGTCAAGTAGTGATTGTCCTAGAGCTTTGGATACTTTCAAAAGGCACTAGATATTGCGATTTTTTTTAATGACTCCTTAAACATCTTCCTATAATTTTCCAATGCCCCACTAGCGACGAAAAAAGAAAAACAAAAAAAGGACACATGCAAAAGTGCTACCCATGCAAAAATTGATTTTCCTTGTTGCTAAAGCTCCTGTATATGGTTTTCTGTTATAGCCATTCCAATGGTACACTTTGTTTTAATCCGACGCTATTTTTAGGGGGTTTCAGGCTATTTTTCGAAATTTCTTGAAACTCAATTCAGTTGAAATTTCTTGACATTTCGAAATTTTTGATATTATTAAAAATAATCGAAATAATAGTTACCATTCCTGAATCAGCCACACGTGGCAATTATTTCTCACTAGCCAGTTTTTTTTACTGGCTAACTATAAGCCAGATATTTTTAGTAATATAGCCAGATATTTTTGGTAACTATAAGTCTTGGTTTGTTCTTTACTAGGTTGTAGCTACCGTTGCAACCATGATGCAGCAAAATTTCATAATATCGAACTGAATCGAGTTATCAGCAGTTTCAGGCATCTGCCTGGTCAGTTCATAGAAATTCAGGTCAATTCAGTTGGGGTTACCCAGCTCAGGTCAAACGAATTCTGTCTAGCTGTTATTCTATGTGGTTGTGGATACTAGAGTCACTAGGAGCTTTGGATACTAGAGCCATTCCAATGGTACACTTTGTTTCAATCTGACGCTATTTGTAGGGGGTTTCAGGCTATTTTTCGAAATTTCTATAAATATATTTTTGATATTATTAAAAATGATCGAAATAATAGTTACCATTCCTGAATCAGCCACACGTGGCAATTATTTCTCGCTAGCTAGTTTTTTTACACGATTGTATTACTTTTGGTAACTATACGTCTTGGTTTGTTCTTTACTAGGTTGTAGCTACCTTTGCAACCATGATACAGCAAAAAGTTCGTAATAACGAACTGAATCGACTTATCAGCAGTTTCAGGCATCTGCCAGGTTTGTTTATAGAAATCAGGTCAATTCAGTTGGGGTTACCCAGGTCAGGTCAAACGGATTCTGTCATAAATAACGACGAAGACCACACTGCCTTTCCATCACAAACACCAAAAACAAGAAGAACAATTGGGCATTTTTTAAGATAGTGGGAAACAAATTAGAATGAATATTTTTTCTTATTAATGAATGTTTTTTCTTATTTGTATTGCTGAGGACAGCCCTTGGACATTGAGCCGAAATATTCATTCTAATTTGTTTCCCACTGTCTCAAAAAATTCCCTATTGTTCTTCTTGTTTTTGGTGATTGTGACGGATTCTGTCAAGCTGTTATTTTATGATGGTTGTCAAAAATGGATCTATTCCAATTTGAATAAATCTGTCATAAATCAATAAATTCAGGGGAAGATGCGGAAAATCTCCCCCCTAATAGTGGAATATTGACTGTGATTTCTTAAACATCGAAGTAGGCTTTCGTCAAAATTTATCGTGGATAGGCAGTTACATCTTTGCAAGCAATTCATGATTTGAAGTACAAAAAAAAAGTAAGTAACTAATCAAGAGGATCATAACAAATCCTATGATACCATTCATATAATAATTACAACAATCACTAGAGTAATTCTAATTTTAGGAGTTAAGACAACCGCGCATTAAGTTGTTGAGCGGGAGACTTTACAACCTTTTTTCTAGTTTATTTATTTATTTTAGCTCTATTTTAGTTTATATAACTAAGATGGTTTTGCGTCCGTGGAGAAGGCAAGAACCCTATTTTTAAGGTTAAAATATTCAGTTGTATATTAAGTTAAATATTAAGTTAATAATAAAAATATTATTAAGTTTTAAATATTCAGTTAAATATTAAGTTGCAAATTCAGGTTTGTGGTTGTGTTGAAGGGAGAAGTGGGAATCGTGGTGCTTGTTGGTAAAGAATTTTTATGTTCAGAGGTCTCGTGCCTTTTGTCATAGAGCAGTAGATTTGATGTTTATTTATTTCATTTTCTGTTTAATAATCCCGATTTAACCTCGAGTCTTGAATTTTTTTTCCAGTATCCTTATGGAATTATGAGGGAACGCCCCCCAGATAGTCTGAACACTAATTTCAAGATGTCAGGCAGTGCTGACGGTTCTGTAATTCAGCAAGGAGACTCTTTTTACGATGCAGAAACTGGAGAATTTTTATACCGCGTTCCAGGAATAAATAAACACTAATCTTTGATTGATTGTCGTATTTCCTACTTCAGTTATATATATATATATATATATATATATATATATATATATATATATATATATATATATATATATATATATATATATATATATATATATATATATATATATATATATCTATATATATAAAAATAAGTTGTCTGTCCGTTACGCCAGATTATATCTTCTACATATATAAAAGAAAACAAACTAGAATGTAAAAACTGGAAATTGCATAAATATTTCAAATATTTTGACAATTGATTAAAGTAATTCGGAAAAAGAAAAATGGTAAAAAACTAAAAAAAAAAAAAACTAAAAGAAAAAACTAAAAAAAATAAAAATTAAAAAGATTAAAAAAAGAAAAAACCTAAAAAGAAAAAACGTACAAAAATAAAAAAGATAAAAAACTAAAAAAAAACTAAAAAAAGCTAAAAAACTAAAAAAAAAAAAACAAAAAAAACAAACTGGGAATTGCACAAATATTTCAATATATTTTGACAATAGATTAAAGTAATCCGAAAACCTTAAAACAGATACCCCAAATTTTGAGGTTTAATATAAATTGTGGGAGCTTTAGCATGCTTGGCACGTAAAGATTTTTCCAAGCGTCAATGTTAGAATGAACATTGACAAATTGAAGAAAACAAATCAATAAAAAGAAGAAACTAAAAAAAAAAAAACTAAAAAAGAAACAAAACTAAAGAAGAAACTGTATCTATATATAAAAATCTATATACATAAAAATAAGTTGTCTGTCTTTTATGTCTGTTACACTATGTCTGTTACGCCTGATTATATCTTATCTATATATAAAAATAAGTTGTATGTATTTTTTTATTGAGGGTTTGCATATGACGTCTGAAAAACAGAGAAGAAAAAGAAAACTGAAAAAAGAAAAATGGTAAAAAACTAAAAAAAAAACTAAAAATAAAAAAACTCAAAAATTAAAAAAAGAAAAAACTTAAAAAGAAAAATGTAAAAAAAAATAAAAAAATAAAAAGGTAAAAAATTAGAAGAAATTTAAAAAAGAAAAACTAAAAAAGAAAAAAAACTAAGAAAAGAAAAAACTAAAAAAGAAAAAAAACTGAAATGAAACTGTATCTATCTATATATATATATAAATAAGTTGTCTGTCTGTGTGTCTGTCTGTCAGGTGACGTCATGTTTCTGTGTCGACTGACGTCATGTTTTCAACTGACGAAATTACAGACTGGGACATCGGGACACAAATGACGACAGGGACACCGGCACATAGGGAATATAAATGACGACACTCAAAGAGAAAGCGACCGGGACAAAAGGAATGTTCGATTAGCAATCACCATCAACAAAGCACCGGGACACAAATGACGACCGGGACACAGGGAGTATAAATGACGACCAGGACATAAGTAAAAAAAACTAAAAAAACTAAAAAAAAGTAAAAACTAATAAAAAAACTAAAAAAGCTAAAAAATAAAAAAACTAAAAAAGAAAAAAAAGAAAAAAGGAAAAAAATGAAAAAATAAAGGAGAAAAACTAAAAAAACGAATGTATATACAGACCGGAACACCGGGATACAAATGACGACCGAGACACAGGGAATATAAATGACGACCGGGACACTGGGACACAACTACAACGGGGACGCCGGGGGGCACAGGGGGATATAAATGACGACCGGGACACCGGGACACAAGGAATATAAATGACGCCCGGGACACTCAAAGAGAAATCACAGACTGGGACACTGGGACACAAATGACGACCGGGACACAGGGAATATAAATGACGACCGGGACACAGGGACACAACTACAAAGGGGACGCGGGGGGCACAGGGGGATATATAAATGACGACAGCGACACAGGGAATGGTCGATTAGCAATCACCATCAACAAAGCTCAAGGGCAATCATTAGAATCATGAGGTATAGATCTGAATACGGAAACCTAACAATCTATTTATATGCACAGACAATGGTACAGCAAAGAATGTTGTATATTCGCAAGTTTTAAGTAGTTTAAAACATATATATATATATATATATATATATATATATATATATATATATATATATATATATATATATATATATATATATATATATATATATATATATATATATATATATATATATATATATATATATATATATATATATATATATATATATATATATATATATATATATATATATATATATATATATATATATATATATATATATATATATATATATCTATATTCACAGGTGGGACATAGGGACACAACTACAATGGCGCGTAACTAATATGGCGCGTAACGACTTACGCGCGCGGGGGGGCTTGGGGGGGGCGCAAAGTGCCCCCACCAACTAGCTGTTATATATATATATATATATATATATATACTATATATATATAACACCTAGTTGGTGGGGCGCTTCGCGCCCCCCCAAGCCCCCCCGCGCGCGTAAGTCGTTACGCGCCATATTAGTTACGCGCCATTGTAGCTGTGTCCCTGTGTCCCACCTGTGAATAGAGACAGACATAAATATATATTTTTAACTACGTAAAACATGCGAATATACAACATTCTTCGCTGTCCCATTGTCTGTGCATATAAATAGCATTTATATTTATATGTCTGTGCATATACAAAGCCTTATGTACTAATAATGACGTCATATGCAAACGCTCTTTTTACAAACAAACAAACATGCATACACACAACTCGCTTCGCGCAGCCCCAACACCTAGTTGGTGGGGCGCTTCGCGCCCCCCCCCCAAACCTCCCCGCGCGCGAAAGTCGTTACGCGCCATATTAGTTACGCGCCATTGTAGCTGTGTCCCTGTGTCCCACCTGTGAATAGAGATAGATATAAATATATATATTTATAAACGTAAAACATGCAAATATACAACATTCTTCGCTGTCCCATTGTCTGTGCATATAAATAGCTTTTATATTTATATGTCTGTGCATATGCAAAGCCTTATGTACTAATAATGACGTCATATGCAAACGCTCTTTTTACAAACAAACAAACATGCATACACACAACTCGCTTCGCGCAGCCCCAACACCTAGTTGGTGGGGCGCTTCGCGCCCCCCCCCCCAAACCTCCCCGCGCGCGAAAGTCGTTACGCGCCATATTAGTTACGCGCCATTGTCCCAAATCCCAAATCCCATTGTCCCAAAATCCCAAACCGAATCATCGCTATCATTTTCAGTTTTGATATGTTTTGACTCTCGCTTTCCAGGTGGATTTTCATCTAACTGCGCGGTTTTGCGTTCTTTAGCCGCAAGCCTGTTTTCTTTCTGTTCTTGTGATTCCTCGGCACGCTTTCTTTTCTTACTTTCTCTATCAGCTGCAAGCCTGTTTTCTTGCTGTTCTTGTGATTCCTCATCACACAAACATTCCTCAACACATAAACATGACATCAGTCGACACACACGTCCCAGTCGTCATTTGTATCCCGGTGTCCCAGTCTGTAATTTCTCTTTGAGTGTCCCGGTCGTCTTTTTTTCTTTTTGCTTTTTAGTTTTTTTTGTAGTTTTTCTCTTTTTTATTTTTTTTATTTTTATTTTTTTAGTTTTCTTTTTCTCCTTTAATTGTCAGTTTTTTTCCTTTTTTTATGTTTTTTGTTTTTTATTATTTAAGGTTTTTTGTTTTTTATTATTTATTTTTTTTATCTTTTTTTTAGTTTTTTTTCTTTTTTAGTTTTTTTCTTCTTTTGTATTAATGCTAAAGCCAACATTCGTGGACCTTCTCTGTGTCCCCGTCGTCATTTATATATCCCCCTGTGCCTTTTTTTTGGTTTTTGCCTTTTTTTTGCTTTTTTTTTAGTTTTTTATTTTTATTCTTATTTTTTTAGTTTTCTTTTTCTCCTTTATTTTTCAGTTTTTTCCTTTTTCAGTTTTTTTTCTTTTTTAGTTTTTAGTTTTTTACCTTTTTTTAGTTTTTTTTTAGTTTTTGGTTTGTTTTGTAGTTTTTACCTTTTTTTTAGTTATTTTTATTAGTTTTTAGTTTTTTTTTCTTTTTTAGGTTTTAGTTTTTTACCTTTTTTTTTACTTTTTTTAGCTTTTTTATTTTTTTTTGTTTTGTTTTTTATTTGTAAGGTTTGAACCCGGAACCTCTCGAACCAAGAACCTGGAACATACCGCGTTACCAACTCAGCTACATCAGCTTGAATACTTTCGTTTTTGAATTGGTATATGATGAAATACTTCAGACGTCATATGCGGACAGACAGACAGACAGACATAACCCACAAACAACTTATTTTTTTTATATATATATATATATATATATATATATATATATATATATATATATATATATATATATACTAGCTGTTGGGGTGGCGCTTCGCGCCACCCCAACACCTAGCTGGTGGGGGCGCTTCGCGCCCCCCCCCCCCCTTAAGCCCCCCCGCGCGCGTAAGTCGTTACGCGCCATATTAGTTACGCGCCATTGTAGTTGTGTCCCTATGTCCCACCTGTGAATATAGATAGATATATATATATATATATATATATATATATATATATATATATATATATATATATATATATATATATATATATACATATATATATATATATATATATATATATATATATATATATATATATATATATATATATATATATATATGTTTTTAACTACGTAAAACTTGCGAATATACAACATTCTTTGCTGTCCCATTGTCTGTGCATATAAATAGATTTTCAGGTTTACCGACTCTTGAACATGCAACATATAATGGTCAATGGGAACAACAATCCGTATTCAGATCTATACCTCATTATTCTAATGATTGCACTTGAGTTTTGTTGATGGTGATTGCTAATCAAACATTCCCTGCGTCTCCATCGTCATTTATATATCCCCCTGTGCCCCCACCGGCGTCCCCGTTGTAGTTGTGTCCCTGTGTCCCAGTCGTCATTTATAGTCGACAAACATGACGTCAGTCAACACACAAACATGACGTCAGTCGACACACACACATGACGTCAGTCGACACATAAACATGACATCAGTCGACACACACGTCCCAGTCGTCATTTGTATCCCGGTGTCCCAGTCTGTAATTTCTCTTTGAGTGTCCCGGTCGTCTTTTTTTTCTTTTTTCTTTTTAGTTTTTTTGTAGTTTTTCTCTTTTTTATTTTTTTTTATTTTTATTTTTTTAGTTTTCTTTTTCTCCTTTAATTGTCAGTTTTTTTTCTTTTTTTAGTTTTTTTTCTTTTTCAGTTTTTTTGTTTTTTATTATTATTTTTTTATCTTTTTTTTAGTTTTTTTTTCTTTTTTAGTTTTTTTTCTTCTTTTGTATTAATGCTAAAGCCAACATTCGTGGACCTTCTCTGTGTCCCCGTCGTCATTTATATATCCCCCTGTGCCTTTTTTTTGGTTTTTGCCTTTTTTTTGCTTTTTTTAGTTTTTTATTTTTATTCTTATTTTTTTAGTTTTCTTTTTCTCCTTTATTTTTCAGTTTTTTCCTTTTTCAGTTTTTTTTCTTTTTTAGTTTTTAGTTTTTTACCTTTTTTTAGTTTTTTTTTAGTTTTTGGTTTGTTTTGTAGTTTTTACCTTTTTTTTAGTTATTTTTATTAGTTTTTAGTTTTTTTTTCTTTTTTAGGTTTTAGTTTTTTACCTTTTTTTTTACTTTTTTTAGCTTTTTTATTCTTTTTTGTTTTGTTTTTTATTTGTAAGGTTTGAACCTGGAACCTCTCGAACCAAGAACCTGGAACATACCGCGTTACCAACTCAGCTACATCAGCTTGTATACTTTCGTTTTTGAATTGGTATATGATGAAATAATGCAGACGTCATATGCGGACAGACAGACAGACAGACATAACCCACAAACAACTTATATTTATATATATATATATATATATATATATATATATATATATATATATATATATATATATATATATATATATATATATATATATATATATATATATATATATATATATATATATATATATATATATATATATATATATATATATATATATATATATATAAAAATAAGTTGTCTGTGGATGGATGGATGGATGTGTCAGGTGACGTCACCTGAAAAACTGGATCTGGTGACGTCAAAACTGAAAAAACTAAAAAAAGGCAAAAACTACAAAAAAAACTAAAAACTAATAAAAAAAATAAAAAAGCTAAAAAACTAAAAAAACTATAAAGGTAAAAACCAATAAAAAACTAAAAAAAAAAACTGAAAAAACTAAAAAAAGGCAAAAACTACAAAAAAAAACTAAAAACTAATAAAAAAAGTAAAAAAGCTAAAAAACTAAAAAAACTAAAAAAACTAAAAAAAGGTAAAAAACTAAAAAAAATAAAAATAAAAAAAAACTAAAAAAAAGGAAAAAACTGAAAAATAAGCTAAAATAAAGGTAAAAACCAATAAAAAACTAAAAAGAAAAAAAGGAAAAAACTAATAAATGACGACACTCAAAGAGAAAGCGACCAGGACAAAAGGAATGTTCGATTAGCAATCAACAAAGCACCGGGACACAGGGAGTATAAATGACGACCAGGACATAAGTAAAAAAAAAAAAACTATCTATATATATAAAAATAAGTTGTCAAACTAAAAAAAGGCAAAAACTACAAAAAAAACTAAAAACTAATAAAAAAGCTAAAAAACTAAAAAAACTAAAAAAAAGGCAAAAACTACAAAAAAAACTAAAAACTAATAAAAAAAATAAAAAAGCTAAAAAACTAAAAAAACTAAAAAAAGGTAAAAAACTAAAAAAACTAAAAACTAAAAAAAACTAAAAAAAAGGAAAAAACTGAAAAATAAGCTAAAATAAAGGTAAAAACCAATAAAAAACTAAAAAAAAACTGAAAAAACTAAAAAAAGGCAAAAACTACAAAAAAACTAAAAACTAATAAAAAAAGTAAAAAAGCTAAAAAACTAAAAAAACTAAAAAAACTAAAAAAACTAAAAAAAGGTAAAAAACTAAAAAAACTAAAAAATAAAAAAAAACTAAAAAAAAAGGAAAAAACTGAAAAATAAGCTAACATAAAGGTAAAAACCAATAAAAACTAAAAAGAAAAAAAGGAAAAAACTAAAAAAAATTTTCATCTAAAAAACTAAAAAAAACTAAAAAAGGTAAAAACTAAAAGAACTAAAAAAGAAAAAAATAAATGACGACACTCAAAGAGAAAGCGACCAGGACAAAAGGAATGTTCGATTAGCAATCAACAAAGCACCGGGACATAGGGAGTATAAATGACGACCAGGACATAAGTAAAAAAAAAATTAACAAAACTAAAAAGAAGGTAAAAACTACAAAAAAACTAAAAAGAAAAAAAAAATAAAAACTAATAAAAAAACTAAAAAATCTAAAAATCTAAATAAACTAAAAAAGAAAAAAAAAGGAAAAAAATAAAGGAGAAAAACAAAACTAAAAAACGAATGTATATACAGACCGGTACACCGGGATACAAATGACGACCGGGACACAGGGAATATAAATGACGACCGGGACACAGGGACACAACTACAACGGGGACACCGGGGGAAACAGGGGGATATAAATGACGACCGGGACAAAAAAACTAAAAAGAAAAAAAACTAAAAACTAATAAAAAAACTAAAAAATCTAAAAATCTAAATAAGCTAAAAAAGAAAAAAAAGGAAAAAAATAAAGGAGAAAAACAAAACTAAAAAACGAATGTATATACAGACCGGGACACCGGGATACAAATGACGACCGGGACACAGGGAATATAAATGACGACCGGGACACAGGGACACAACTACAACGGGGACACCGGAGGAAACAGGGGGATGTAAATGACGACCGGGACACCGGGACAGGGAATGGTCGATTAGCAATCACCATCAACAAAGCTCAAGGGCAATCATTAGAATCATGAGGTATAGATCTGAATACAGATTGTTTTCCCATGGACCATTATATGTTGCATGTTCAAGAGTCGGTAAACCTGACAATCTATTTATATGCAAAGACAATGGGACAGCAAAGAATGTTGCTGTAGTTGTGTCCCTGTGTCCCAGTCGTCATTTATAGTCGACAAACATGACGTCAGTCAACACACAAACATGACGTCAGTCGACACACAAACATGACATCAGTCGACACACACGTCCTAGTCGTCATTTGTATCCCGGTGTCCCAGTCTGTAATTTCTCTTTGAGTGTCCCGGTCGTCTTTTTTTTCTTTTTTCTTTTTAGTTTTTTTTGTAGTTTTTCTCTTTTTTATTTTTTTTATTTTTATTTTTTTAGTTTTCTTTTTCTCCTTTAATTGTCAGTTTTTTTCCTTTTTTTAGTTTTTTTTCTTTTTCAGTTTTTTTGTTTTTTATTATTTTTTTTTTTATCTTTTTTTTTAGTTTTTTTTTCTTTTTTAGTTTTTTTTCTTCTTTTGTATTAATGCTAAAGCCAACATTCGTGGACCTTCTCTGTGTCCCCGTTGTCATTTATATATCCCCCTGTGCCTTTTTTTTGGTTTTTGCCTTTTTTTTGCTTTTTTTTAGTTTTTTATTTTTATTCTTATTTTTTTAGTTTTCTTTTTCTCCTTTATTTTTCAGTTTTTTCCTTTTTCAGTTTTTTTTTCTTTTTTAGTTTTTAGTTTTTTACCTTTTTTTAGTTTTTTTTTAGTTTTTGGTTTGTTTTGTAGTTTTTACCTTTTTTTTAGTTATTTTTATTAGTTTTTAGTTTTTTTTCTTTTTTAGGTTTTAGTTTTTTACCTTTTTTTTACTTTTTTTAGCTTTTTTATTTTTTTTTGTTTTGTTTTTTATTTGTAAGGTTTGAACCTGGAACCTCTCGAACCAAGAACCTGGAACATACCGCGTTACCAACTCAGCTACATCAGCTTGTATACTTTCGTTTTTGAATTGGTATATGATGAAATAATTCAGACGTCATATGCGGACAGACAGACAGACAGACATAACCCACAAACAACTTATTTTATATATATATATATATATATATATATATATCTATATATATAAAAATAAGTTGTCTGTCTGTCTGTGGATGTGTGGATGGATGTGTCAGGTGACGTCACCTGAAAAAACTGGATTAGGTGACGTCAAAACTGAAAAAACTAAAAAAAGGCAAAAACTACAAAAAAAAACTAAAAACTAATAAAAAAAATAAAAAAGCTAAAAAACTAAAAAAACTATAAAGGTAAAAACCAATAAAAAACTAAAAAAAAAACTGAAAAAACTAAAAAAAGGCAAAAACTACAAAAAAAACTAAAAACTAATAAAAAAAGTAAAAAAGCTAAAATACTAAAAAAACTAAAAAAACTAAAAAAAGGTAAAAAACTAAAAAAAATAAAAAATAAAAAAAAACTAAAAAAAAGGAAAAAACTGAAAAATAAGCTAAAATAAAGGTAAAAACCAATAAAAAACTAAAAAAAAAGGAAAAAACTAATAAATGACGACACTCAAAGAGAAAGCGACCAGGACAAAAGGAATGTTCGATTAGCAATCAACAAAGCACCGGGACACAGGGAGTATAAATGACGACCAGGACATAAGTAAAAAAAAAAAACTATCTATATATATAAAAATAAGTTGTCTGTGGATCTGTGGATCGTGGATCAGGTGACGTCACCTGAAAAAACTGGATCAGGTGACGTCAAAACTGAAAAAACTAAAAAAAGGCAAAAACTACAAAAAAAACTAAAAACTAATAAAAAAAATAAAAAACTAAAAAAACTAAAAAAAGGCAAAAACTACAAAAAAAACTAAAAACTAATAAAAAAGCTAAAAAACTAAAAAAACTAAAAAAAAGGCAAAAACTACAAAAAAACTAAAAACTAATAAAAAAAATAAAAAAGCTAAAAAACTAAAAAAACTAAAAAAAGGTAAAAAACTAAAAAATAAATAACGACCGGGACACAGGGACACAACTACAACGGGGACACCGGGGGAAACAGGGGGATATAAATGACGACCGGGACAAAAAAACTAAAAAGAAATAAAAACTAAAAACTAATAAAAAAAACTAAAAAATCTAAAAATCTAAATAAGCTAAAAAAGAAAAAAAAAGGAAAAAAATAAAGGAGAAAAACAAAACTAAAAAACGAATGTATATACAGACCGGGACACCGGGATACAAATGATGACCGGGACCCGGGACACAGGGAATATAAATGACGACCGGGTAAAAAAAGGAAAAAACTGAAAAATAAGCTAAAATAAAGGTAAAAACCAATAAAAAACTAAAAAAAAAAGGAAAAAACTAATAAATGACGACACTCAAAGAGAAAGCAACCAGGACAAAAGGAATGTTCGATTAGCAATCAACAAAGCACCGGGACACAGGGAGTATAAATGACGACCAGGACATAAGTAAAAAAAAAAAACTATCTATATATATAAAAATAAGTTGTCTGTGGATCTGTGGATCGTGGATCAGGTGACGTCACCTGAAAAAACTGGATCAGGTGACGTCAAAACTGAAAAAACTAAAAAAAGGCAAAAACTACAAAAAAAACTAAAAACTAATAAAAAAAATAAAAAAGCTAAAAAACTAAAAAAACTAAAAAAAGGCAAAAACTACAAAAAAAACTAAAAACTAATAAAAAAGCTAAAAAACTAAAAAAACTAAAAAAAAGGCAAAAACTACAAAAAAACTAAAAACTAATAAAAAAAATAAAAAAGCTAAAAAACTAAAAAAACTAAAAAAAGGTAAAAAACTAAAAAATAAATAACGACCGGGACACAGGGACACAACTACAACGGGGACACCGGGGGAAACAGGGGGATATAAATGACGACCGGGACAAAAAAACTAAAAAGAAATAAAAACTAAAAACTAATAAAAAAAACTAAAAAATCTAAAAATCTAAATAAGCTAAAAAAGAAAAAAAAAGGAAAAAAATAAAGGAGAAAAACAAAACTAAAAAACGAATGTATATACAGACCGGGACACCGGGATACAAATGATGACCGGGACCCGGGACACAGGGAATATAAATGACGACCGGGACACAGGGACACAACTACAACGGGGACACCGGGGGAAACAGGGGGATAACCTGACAATCTATTTATATGCAAAGACAATGGGACAGCAAAGAATGTTGTATATTCGCAAGTTTTACGTAGTTAAAACCATATATATATATATATCTATATTCACAGGTGGGACATAGGGACACAACTACAATGGCGCGTAACTATTATGGCGCGTAACGACTTACGCGCGCGGGGGGGCTTGGGGGGGGCGCGAAGCGCCCCCACCAACTAGGTGTTGGGGTGGCGCGAAGCGCCACCCCAACAGCTAGTATATATATATATATATATATATATATATATATATATATATATATATATATATATATATATATATATATATATATATATATATATATATATATATATATATATATATATATATATATATATATATATATATATATATATATATATATATATATATACTAGCGCCCCCCCCCAAGCCCCCCCGCGCGCGTAAGTCGTTACGCGCCATATTAGTTACGCGCCATTGTAGTTGTGTCCCTATGTCCCACCTGTGAATATAGATAGATATATATATATATATATATATATATATATATATATATATATATATATATATATATATATATATATATATATATATATATATATATATATATATATATATATATATATATATATATATATATATATATATATATGTTTTTAACTACGTAAAACTTGCGAATATACAACATTCTTTGCTGTCCCATTGTCTGTGCATATAAATAGATTTTCAGGTTTACCGACTCTTGAACATGCAACATATAATGGTCCATGGGAAAACAATCCGTATTCAGATCTATACCTCATGATTCTAATGATTGCCCTTGAGCTTTGTTGATGGTGATTGCTAATCGACCATTCCCTGAGTCGCCATCGTCATTTATATATCCCCCTGTGCACCCCGGCGTCCCCTTTGTAGTTATGTCCCTGTGTCCCGGTCGTCATTTATATTCCCTGTGTCCCGGTCGTCATTTGTGTCCCGGTGTTCCAGTCTGTGATTTCTCTTTGAGTGTCCCGGGCGTCATTTATATTCCTTGTGTCCCGGTGTCCCGGTCGTCATTTATATCCCCCTGTGCCCCCCGGCGTCCCCATTGTAGTTGTGTCCCTGTGTCCCGGTCGTCATTTATATTCCCTGTGTCCCGGTCGTCATTGGTATCCCGGTGTCCCGGTCTGTATATACATTCGTTTTTTAGTTTTGTTTTTCTCCTTTATTTTTTTCCTTTTTTCTTTTTTTTCTTTTTTAGTTTATTTAGATTTTTAGATTTTTTAGTTTTTTTATTAGTTTTTAGTTTTTTGTAGTTTTTACCATTTTTTTAGTTTTTTTAGTTTTTTTTTTTTACTTATGTCCTGGTCGTCATTTATACTCCCTGTGTCCCGGTCGTCATTTGTGTCTCGGTTCTTTGTTGATTGCTAATTTATATTATATTTATATTTATATTTTTTATATTTATTAATATTTTTTTAGTTTTCTTTTTCTCTTATTTTTCAGTTTTTTCCTTTTTTTTAGTTTTTTCTTTTTTAGTTTTTAGTTTTTTTTTGTTTTTTACCTTTTTTTAGTTTTTTTAGTTTTTTAGCTTTTTTAGTTTTTTTATTAGTTTTTAGTTGTTTTTTTTAGTTTTTGCCTTTTTTTTAGTTTTTTCAGTTTTTTTAGTTTTTAGTTTTTTACCTTTTTTTTAGTTTTTTTTTAGTTTTTTAGCTTTTTTAGTTTTTTTTCTTTTTAGTTTTTTTTGTAGTTTTTACCTTTTTTAGTTTTTTTTCTTCTTTTGTATTAGTGTGAAATAATTCAGACGTCATATGCGGACAAACACGACGTCACTCGACAGACAGACAGACAGACATAACCCACAAACAACTTATTTTTATATATATTTATTCATATTTTTTTAGTTTTCTTTTTCTCTTTTATTTTTCAGTTTTTTCCTTTTTTTTAGTTTTTTTCTTTTTTAGTTTTTTTTAGTTTTTTACCTTTTTTTAGTTTTTTTTAGTTTTTTTAGTTTTTTAGCTTTTTTAGTTTTTTTATTAGTTTTTATTTTTTTTGTAGTTTTTGCCTTTTTTTATTTTTTTCAGTTTTTTTTTAGTTATTAGATTTTTACCTTTTTTTAGGTTTTTTTAGTTTTTTAGCTTTTTTAGTTTTTTTTCTTTTTAGTTTTTTTTGTAGTTTTTACCTTTTTTAGTTTTTTTCTTCTTTTGTATTAGTGTGAAATAATTCAGACGTCATATGCGGACAAACACGACGTCACACCTGATCCACAGATCCACAGACAACTTATTTTTATATATATCTATCTATATAAAAATAAGTTGTCTGTCTGTGGATGTGTGGATCAGGTGACGTCACCTGAAAAAACTGGATCAGGTGACGTCAAAACTGAAAAAACTAAAAAAAGGCAAAAACTACAAAAAAAAACTAAAAACTAATAAAAAAAATAAAAAAGCTAAAAAACTAAAAAAAACTAAAAAAAGGCAAAAACTACAAAAAAAACTAAAAACTAATAAAAAAGCTAAAAAACTAAAAAAACTAAAAAAAGGCAAAAACTACAAAAAAAACTAAAAACTAATAAAAAAAATAAAAAAGCTAAAAAACTAAAAAAACTAAAAAAACTAAAAAAAGGTAAAAAACAAAAAAAACTAAAAACTAAAAAAAACTAAAAAAAGGAAAAAACTGAAAAATAAGCTAAAATAAAGGTAAAAACCAATAAAAAACTAAAAAAAAAACTGAAAAAACTAAAAAAAGGCAAAAACTACAAAAAAAACTAAAAACTAATAAAAAAAGTAAAAAAGCTAAAAAACTAAAAAAACTAAAAAAACTAAAAAAAGGTAAAAAACTAAAAAAAATAAAAAATAAAAAAAACTAAAAAAAAGGAAAAAACTGAAAAATAAGCTAAAATAAAGGTAAAAACCAATAAAAAACTAAAAAGAAAAAAAGGAAAAAACTAAAAAAAATTTTCATCTAAAAAACTAAAAAAAACTAAAAAAGGTAAAAACTAAAAGAACTAAAAAAGAAAAAAATAAATGACGAAACTCAAAGAGAAAGCGACCAGGACAAAAGGAATGTTCGATTAGCAATCAACAAAGCACCGGGACACAGGGAGTATAAATGACGACCAGGACATAAGTAAAAAAAAAACTATCTATATATATAAAAATAAGTTGTCTTTGGATCTGTGGATCGTGGATCAGGTGACGTCACCTGAAAAAACTGGATCAGGTGACGTCAAAACTGAAAAAACTAAAAAAAAGGCAAAAACTACAAAAAAAACTAAAAACTAATAAAAAAAATAAAAAAGCTAAAAAACTAAAAAAACTAAAAAAAGGCTAACATAAAGGTAAAAACCAATAAAAAACTAAAAAGAAAAAAAGGAAAAAACTAAAAAAAAATTTCATCTAAAAAACTAAAAAAAACTAAAAAAGGTAAAAACAAAAAGAACTAAAAAAGAAAAAAATAAATGACGACACTCAAAGAGAAAGCGACCAGGACAAATAGAATGTTCGATTAGCAATCAACAAAGAACCGGGACACAGGGAGCATAAATGACGACCAGGACATAAGTAAAAAAAAAAATTAACAAAACTAAAAAGAAGGTAAAAACTACAAAAAAACTAAAAAGAAAAAAAAACTAAAAACTAATAAAAAAACTAAAAAATCTAAAAATCTAAATAAACTAAAAAAGAAAAAAAATGGAAAAAAATAAAGGAGAAAAACAAAACTAAAAAACGAATGTATATACAGACCCGTACACCGGGATACAAATGACGACCGGGACACAGGGAATATAAATGACGACCGGGACACAGGGACACAACTACAACGGGGACACCGGGGGAAACAGGGGGATATAAATGACGACCGGGACAAAAAAACTAAAAAGAAAAAAAAACTAAAAACTAATAAAAAAACTAAAAAATCTAAAAATCTAAATAAACTAAATAAGAAAAAAAAAGGAAAAAAATAAATGAGAAAAACAAAACTAAAAAACGAATGTATATACAGACCGGGACACCGGGATACAAATGACGACCGGGACACAGGGAATATAAATGACGACCGGGACACAGGGACACAACTACAACGGGGACACCGGGGGAAACAGGGGGATGTAAATGACGACCGGGACACCGGGACAGGGAATGGTCGATTAGCAATCACCATCAACAAAGCTCAAGGGCAATCATTAGAATCATGAGGTATAGATCTGAATACAGATTGTTTTCCCATGGACCATTATATGTTGCATAATCAAGAGTCGGTAAACCTGACAATCTATTTATATGCAAAGACAATGGGACAGCAAAGAATGTTGTATATTCGCAAGTTTTACGTAGTTAAAACCATATATATATATATATATATATATATATATATATATATATATATATATATATATATATATATATATATCTATCTATATATATAAAAATAAGTTGTCTGTCTGTGGATGTGTGGATGGATGTGTCAGGTGACGTCACCTGAAAAAACTGGATTAGGTGACGTCAAAACTGAAAAAACTAAAAAAAGGCAAAAACTAAAAAAAAACTAAAAACTAATAAAAAAAATAAAAAAGCTAAAAAACTAAAAAAAACTATAAAGGTAAAAACCAATAAAAAACTAAAAAAAAAACTGAAAAAACTAAAAAAAGGCAAAAACTACAAAAAAAACTAAAAACTAATAAAAAAAGTAAAAAAGCTAAAAAACTAAAAAAACTAAAAAAATGTAAAAAACTAAAAAAAATAAAAAATAAAAAAAAACTAAAAAAAGGAAAAAACTGAAAAATAAGCTAAAATAAAGGTAAAAACCAATAAAAAACTAAAAAAAAAAAGGAAAAAACTAATAAATGACGACACTCAAAGAGAAAGCGACCAGGACAAAAAACTAAAAAAAAAGGCAAAAACTACAAAAAAACTAAAAACTAATAAAAAAAATAAAAAAGCTAAAAAACTAAAAAAACTAAAAAAAGGTAAAAAACTAAAAAAACTAAAAACTAAAAAAAAACTAAAAAAGGTAAAAACTAAAAGAACTAAAAAAGAAAAAAATAAATGACGACACTCAAAGAGAAAGCGACCAGGACAAAAGGAATGTTCGATTAGCAATCAACAAAGCACCGGGACACAGGGAGTATAAATGACGACCAGGACACAAGTAAAAAAAAAAAAATTAACAAAACTAAAAAGAAGGTAAAAACTACAAAAAAACTAAAAAGAAAAAAAAACTAAAAACTAATAAAAAAACTAAAAAATCTAAAAATCTAAATAAACTAAAAAAGAAAAAAAAAGGAAAAAAATAAAGGAGAAAAACAAAACTAAAAAACGAATGTATATACAGACCGGGACACCGGGATACAAATGATGACCGGGACCCGGGACACAGGGAATATAAATGACGACCGGGACACAGGGACACAACTACAACGGGGACACCGGGGGAAACAGGGGGATAACCTGACAATCTATTTATATGCAAAGACAATGGGACAGCAAAGAATGTTGTATATTCGCAAGTTTTACGTAGTTAAAACCATATATATATATATATCTATATTCACAGGTGGGACATAGGGACACAACTACAATGGCGCGTAACTATTATGGCGCGTAACGACTTACGCGCGCGGGGGGGCTTGGGGGGGGCGCGAAGCGCCCCCACCAACTAGGTGTTGGGGTGGCGCGAAGCGCCACCCCAACAGCTAGTAGATATATATATATATATATATATATATATATATATATATATATATATATATATATATATATATATATATATATATATATATATATATATATATATATATATATATTTGTCTATTAGTCACAGATTCAAATTTAGGTGTATTTTTTAGTAATAGTAAAATGAATTGGAAAGTTTCAATGGCATACAAGGTCGAAAATTGGGGACAATAAATCAACGATGCAAAGTATTTATGCTTCCAATATGAGGTATGACGGTTAAAATGCCAAATCCTTTGATGAAACAAATTCTTGTTTTCCTTCTTGTATAAAAAGAAGGGGAAAAGTTGATATTTTTGTTGTGGATTTGTTTTGTCGATTAAATGCCTCCATTGTAGTATAAAACCGAATCTAATTACTTGACTGAATCGACTCTACAAATGTTATAGAAGTCATTGGCGCTTATCGGAGAATATCCCCCCCCCCTATTCAGGGACCGCGAGGGAAAAGTTATTTTCAATATGATTTCAATGCTAACATCGTTTTACGTCACAATCGAACTTCATTCTGAAATTTATTCCTGAGTCAAGCTATCTTTAGGCTATGTGCTGTTTCAAGTTCATAATTTTTTTATAGATTAAGAATTATAAGTCCAATTATCCCCTGTTATGATAATTTTCAAAATAAATCTAACCCCTTATCCTGAAGGTTTTATCCTTATGTTGGCCTTTGAAACACTTTCAGGTTGTAGGACAGTATAATTGAGGATTGAATATGACTGAAAACTTAACCTTGTTAATATTTAAAATATGTTGAATCGCATTTTGAGGAAATATACAATTTTTTTTTGGCAGTAATCTCTCAGTTGAGGACGAAATAGCGAGAGATTGATTTAGACTTATTTTGTCATCTAAACCTGCGATAGCAAATGTTGGTGCCGCCACATTCTCTTCACGGCAGCCTCAATCGGGACAAGCGATTTTTTGGGCCTAGGAAGTGTTCCCTTTCAATGCAAGGCATATTTTGAAAGCTGCAGAATCTATCATCAGGTGATTTGTTTTTCTCCAAAAGAACCTTTGAGTGGGAAAAAGCTTCATGGTCGCTCAGGAATGCATATTTGAGGTTACTTAACAATCAGAACCGGTCTTGATACATCTATTTCTTCTGATATTTTTTTTTACATCTGTTAAGTGGTAAAACATCTCTTATCCTTACATCTCTTATCCTTTCAATTAATTTTTTCTAATTTGGATGGCTAAACAATTCAGAATTGATTGGATGGTGTTGCCCTAACTTGTAGAGCTTGAATAAGAAACCCAAATATATGATTGAAAGCTAAAAGTTGACACCTACTATTCCGAAAAAAAAAACATTTAATGTCTCCTGTTTTGTGCCGGAGGTCCTGATACCCATATTTAATGAAACTTACATCATTAGAAAATGTAAAAAGAAAATTTTCGATTTAATTGAGCAGAACTTTCTTTTTTTCTTTTTAAAATGTGTTAGCATACCTGCTTCGAAAACATTAAAAATCAGTCCAAAGGAAATGGTGTTTGAGTAATTTGACAACTTTGGGAGTTCCTTGTGGTGCTAACCCCTTTTATTTGAAATCTTTTTTTAATCGAATTTTTTAGTCTGGACATAATAAAGAATACGATATGAGATTGATATCGAAAATGGCATCATCAGATTGATACAGAAGGGTACGGCAGTACGTAAAATCAAGAAGGAATGTAAAACAAAGATTGTTGAGAATTGAAATAAGGCAAATAATCATATCTATGACTCAACCACATTCTGGAATCGCAAGGTAGGTTTTAGTGCCCCTTGGCATTAATTTATAAAGCATTAATTGATTAATTTATAATAATATAACGTATTCATGGCCGTATCACAATATATTATTATGAATTACTATATAATAGTATAAGATAATTATAAAAATAAAACTAAATTATTTAAAAAGTATAAAATAGAACGAGCCAAAAAGCTGAGAGAACCGGTCAACGAAAAATTCTACTTCCTATGGATATGGAGAATAGAATAGGGATACGCCGAAATCAACCAGGTCTTTGAGAGAAAACTAGTTGATGCACCAATGAAGGTGTGTGATATAAAGCGCTTGTTTGGTCTCGTTGCAGTAGTTTGAAGCATACTTTACGTGGATTCTGTGTGGATACTGTTTTAGATTTAATGACAGCGCACTCGAATGTTCCGCATGAATCGGCGCCAGGGAAGCGAGCGCACCAAGGAAGAATTTTTTCCTCGTTCGTTTTTTTTTTCGGAATTCACTTCAGTTTTAAGCTGTGCGATGGCTAGGAATTTGATGCTGAGATCAGGAATTACAAGATGCATTTACGTAGATAACTTCGAAGACCACACTGCCTTTCCATGACGAAAGTAAAACAGTTCAAAATAGGGATGAAACCTTTTTATTGACAGTGAATAGATATAAAATTATTTAACTGGATATTTCGAACACATGTACAGTGTTCATCATCAGCAGTAAAACTAAAAGACATGAATAAAAATAAACAAAATTTATACCTAATAAACTAATAACATATAGTTTATTGCTCTTATTTTTTTTCAATGCAACAGCGGAGGCAAATCTCTTTGACCTTTTCGGTTCCGGTTCATTAGAATTATCTGACATATTACGTGGATGCTGTGTAGATACTGTTTTGGATTTAATGACAGCGCACTCGAATGTTCCGCATGAATCCGCGCCAGGGAAGCGAGCGCACAAAGGAAGAATTTTTTTTCTCTTTCTTTTTTTTCGGAATTCACTTCAGTTTTTAAGCTGTGCGATGGCTAGGAATTTGATGTTGAAATCAGCAATTACAAAATGCATTTAGGTCCCTGTTCTCGTTTTTACTTGAAAATAAAACAATAAAAAGTCAGTATGTTAGCGATCTCAGTTTATAGCCCATGCTAACGTATTTGCTTGAGCCAACTTTCTCCCCACAACCCACTGAAGTTAAAAATATAACCATAATATAATCTCATATTACTAATATAATATAAAATAATTAAATATACAATTAAAATATTTATAATATAACAGTTATGTAATATTTAATAGTTATAATACAAATTAGTTAATAATATAACTATGATAGAACTAAAAATAAATATAATGAAGTTATAAATAATTCTACAGCTTTACAGATTCATTTTTAACACCAATGTACAGCTTTCAATGTTTAATGATTGCTTTACTGATGATGCTTTAATGATGTTAATGATGGTGGTTTAATGATGTGATGTGAGCTTTAATGATGACACTTTTGGAGTCACGTTTCTGATACAAGCTGCACCATTAGACGCTTTCAATTGGAAAATAAAAAAACTAGCCTAGTGTTCTTTTAACCTATTTCAAATGTTTTTGATTATTGAAGGATATGTCAGAAGCTCTTAAGTAATTAATACTTCACGTATTTCTTGACCTCCAACGCTTTCCTGAAACTTGCCATCAGCATTTTGAGAAGCTGGAAGCAAAGATTGTGGGAAATCCAAAAGGTGAAAAACTAGCTGCACCAGCTAATAACAGAACTAGCTAATACTAACTGCACCATTAGACACTTTCAATTGAAAAATAAAAAACTAACCTAGTGTTCTTTTAACCTATTCCAATATTTTTTTTTTGTTATTGAAGGATATCTCAGAAGCTTTTCAGTAATTAATACTTCGCAATTTCTTGACCTCCAACGCTTTCCTGAATCTTGCCATCAACATTTTGAGAAGCTTGAAGCAAAGATTGTGGAAAATCCTAAAGTTGAAGAACTACTCTTAACAAGGACAGCCTTGAGCCCCTTGAAGCCTAAAACGCTGACAACGCAAAGCCTGCCATGTTTTTTTCTTTGTAATATAGTGTGGCAAATGCGCAAAAATTGACTTGACTGTAAAAATAACCTCCACTGAGGTTACAATCAATATCGAATGGCTCGGCTCCATTCGTTTGTCGTGGCTGAACCAGAGAAGTTGCTGCTCTTTGATGTTACCAAAATTATTTCAGTCGACGGGAACCTTCTCATTCTCGTTTCTCATTCTTAGCTTGAACCTTGATATCAGGAGATTACGGCCATAGCCAAAGTCTACTCCAGGTAGTGCTACACTGACTAGAGCAGAAGACTTCCAGTGCTTCGATATCAGCATACAATCAATCATATTCTCGGTTTTACCGTATCATTTTTTTACTGTATTTTACGGCTTTACCGTATTATTTTTCTAATACAATATCTTATTTTTCTTTTGACTCTACTTTAATTAATAATTCTACTCCCTCGTCCAAGACTGCTAAGTCAGATATACAGCCTCTCTTTAACTTTTTTTATTATTTACCTGCAATAATTTCCAACTTTTTTCGTCTCAGATTTTAGCTAATAATTATACTTACGTAAAAGCTGCCCCAAAGAAATATTATCTCTTTAATCCTAAAAGTAATACTTCATCATAGGAAGAGCTGTCCTGGTTCCCTTTATCTCAGGCAAGCACACAGAGTCAGCTTACTTCGGTCATCCCCCCCTTGATACACCTCATCTTGGTAAAGACAAGTTAGTAGCATTACCAGCATCTTACATGCCCCCTCCCCAAGACCATGGCCAAAAAATTAGAAATCGCTTTTTTCAGCAATATGACAAAAATACTATTATTTCGATGTTTTTCATACTTTAAGGGAAAACCGTATGCTATATTCTTCTCCCTCTCTCAAAATTGATGATTATTTTCTTCTTCTTTCATCTCTCTTTTTCTTTAAAAACAATTACGCCTCATGAATCGAAGAACCCCTGACGCGGATAAGATCCCTCCTTTTCCAATGTTATTTTCTTTCGAATATAACCCCTCCTTTCTTTCCCCCTCCCCCTTCTACACATCTAGTTTTTTTTAGACAATTTAAATAGTATTTATACTTCATCCCAAAAAGAGTCGGATTTAGTTGTTGTTTTTTTAACTAATTCTGATTGATTAATCCCCCTCGCTTCCCTAAATTTACATAAAAACACTTCTCTAAAAGAATTTTATCTTTCTAAGCGTATCTTTCAAAACTATTTATTCCACTTAGAAGAGGGATACACTTAAGAAGAAATCCTCGCTCTCAAGAGGACTGATTATGTTTTTTTCTTTAAAAGTCTAAAAATTAATACATTCAGTGCATATCCTCGAAGATTGCAAGAAACGTAGAATTGTATAAACTGAAATACCAGTATCCTCAAAAAGAGTTATGGCTTCTTTATTTTTCACTAATCCATCCATATTTATTGTATTGCTGTTCGATATGGCCTAATGCATTTTCGACACATCTTAAGCAGTTGCGGTCATTAAAAAATACAAGTGATGAGAGTATGCGGTCGAGAGCCGAACTTCTGTAAGATACATCTATTCTCGCGTCCAAATACTACCATTCTCTGGATTAATTAAGTTTTATAACATTTTGTTTATGTTTAGTATCATTAGTCGTATTATTCCTGCTTGCTTTCGGAATATGCTTTCTACTGCTGCGAATCTCCACAGTTATAGAACTAGAAAGGTAAGCCAGTATAGAAGACAACTGAAGGTGTCGATAAGGTCGGCAATTTCCAGTCACCATTTTCTTCCAGCGCTTTGGAATGGGTTGCCTTCTTTATTGAAAAATAAGTTAGATAGGATTGCTTTTCATTGCCAGTTGAGACGTCATTGCCAGTATGAGTATGAGTTTTGACTTTTTTTTCTCGAGCGGAATTATAATATTGTGTTGATATGTTGGTAGATGGTAACCCGTTGCATATGTGTAATGTACAGTATTATAGCAGCAGCTATACAAACCCAGAATAATAGGCTTCGTGTTTTTTCTGTATATATTAGTTATGCAATAAAGATCTCCATTATAAAAAAAAAAAAAAAAATGCTAACTACGCTTCATACCTCAACATCGCCAACTTCAACCCAGTTTTAACCAAATAATAAAAAATAATTATTTTTACTCTTTCTTTAGTAAATTAATGATTACTAGTCCCCTTTGTTTCAATTTCTCAGTTCCGATGAAAATAAACGATAGTAATAGCCTCTCTTTAGTTACAGACTTCGAACACTTTAAAAATTCAGCTTCGTTAAAGGACTCCTCCCATTTAAACAAATCCAAGTTTTTTCAGGCTTTCAAATTTTGATAACTAAAGCATTCCCGTCTCGGGAAATTCAACTTTTCACCAAAATTTTGGTTTTAAGCCTTATTTTTCGAATTTCAACAGTAAAACCCTTCCGTTATCAAGAATCTTAACAACTTTTACAGTTGTTGTTTTTCAGGTGAAGTATACACACCTAAACTTCTAAGACATTTTGTGGAATACTATTGTCTAAGTGCCCTCTGAAAAATGTGACAAATAGATATAACATAAAATCAGGATTGACACGACCATGGAAAATCCATGAAAACAGACAATTTTCAAGCCATGACGTGGAATTTTAACTTTTTCGAATGGACTATTTTCAGCAAAAAATGAACTTTCCTTATGCGAAGAGCGAAAAGGGATAACATCCCTTTAACATATTCCCAGATGTTATCAGGTATCCACTCTTCTTTCTTTCTTTTCTTGAATTCGATGGTTGTGTTGGTCACCTTATAATTGAGGCCCAGATACGTTCTACATCTGTGGCATCGTCAACTGTGTTTAGGGCTTTGAATCTGTTCTGCAGGGATATGCAGAAACCTCTGAGTGTATCCCGATCCTTCAGCTTGTCGTTATCAAATTCGCTCCGTATTCAAATTCGTTCCCGCTCGACCGTCCAGTAAGGTTCAATCTTTATTATCAGATTCCAAAATCTGAGACCTCTAGCTGTCAATAAATAGTGGAATCAAAACAAAAAGTTACTTTTTGCAACTGTTTTCGCTCTAGATCATCCCAAAATAACTGCACCGACAGCCTGGAACGGGGAAAAAGTTCTACTTTTCCCCGAAACGGGGAAAAGTAGCCCTACTGGGAAAAACTTTTCGCCCTACTGGAACGGGCGAAAAAGTTAAGCTAGAGCTTCACCTCCACAAATTTCTAAATTCGTTTTTTTTTCTTGATAGTAAAGTCAGTCTAAAAAAGAGATCTCAGATACTTTCACTTTTTAGTATGGCAGAATATAAATATATGGCAGAATATTTTTATTATGGTATTTTAGTATGGCAGAATATAAATATATGGCAGAATATTTTTATTATGGTATTTTAGTATGGCAGAATATAAATATATGGCAGAATATTTTTATTATGGTATTTTAGTATGGCAGAATATAAATATATGGCAGAATATTTTTATTATGGTATTTTAGTATGGCAGAATATAAATATATGGCAGAATATTTTTATTATGGTATTTTAGTATGGCAGAATATAAATATATGGCAGAATATTTTTATTATGGTATTTTAGTATGGCAGAATATAAATATATGGCAGAATATTTTTATTATGGTATTTTAGTATGGCAGAATATAAATATAGTATGGCAAAATATAAAGTAAAGTATAAAGTAAATAAAGTAAAGTATAAAGTAAAGTATATATAAAGTAAAGTATAAAGTAAATATAAAGTAAAGTATATAAAGTAAAGTATGGCAGAATATTTAAAAGCACAGTCCTTGCCTGAAAAGGAATTCACTTTCTTTTGTAGCCTAATATCTCATAATTATTTAACTGTTCAAGCTTTAACAACAATTTTGTATATTTAATTGATAAATGAACTTATAACTTATTACGCATAACATATGTCACTATTACATATTACTATAATATAACAATATAAACTAATGATAATAATATACAATATAATTAAATAATAAATAAACGAGTATAAAAACCAAAGGCTGTTCACACAAAATTTGATTTTCTACAAACGCGTTAAATAGAACATAAATGAAAAACTTCTTTTGCGGAAGTTTTTTATGTAAATTTGTTTAAAATAATGATGTAATTATAATGTAAATTTATATAATGTAAATTGATAATAATGTATATATTTTGGTAAATGACGACTTATACTTATTGACGACATGACTGCCTGTCCATGGATTATTCTTTATGGTTGATTGTGAATGGCTATGCTGTTTGACCTATGTGATTGTATGGATGAGTAGGGTTAAGGCCTCATTCAAGTGCTGGTCTATATTAATCACTAATTTAGGAAAACAGTCTTCCTTTTCTCCTTCTGCCTCCCCCTTTTTTTTCTTTTTTTTAATGTGTTTGTGCTATTGCATTGGTGATTTCTCTTTTCGTTATATTATAATGATGATGATATTGATAAGATGATAATAATGTAAATTTGCTTTTCGATAAATGATAGACAGGCGGCACAGGAGTGAGTAGATTTTTCCCATAAAAGTCTTAAATATCCGAAAAATGTAAGTAAAAATTGAAAGGTTTATTTAAAACAATGAACAATAGGTTTTTTTCTGTTTTAGCGATCTTCCAAAATTGTTGACTGCCCCGTTAATAAACATGATAACTTGAGGCAGGTCTTCTCTACACTGTAGATTTCCAATTCAGATTATAGTACCAGTAATTTAATCGCAACAGTAAAATAATTGGCCCTGAGCCAATTGTGATAAGAGGGGGTCCTAAACTAGGGATAAAAATTTGTTTGCTTTATTACCTTCAAAAATTTCTATTATCAGGTTTTCACACTTCCAGTTTAGCTACCTCCATTGCCCCTCATTATGTTTTATCATTATTCTCATTATTTAGCTTTAATTCTCATTATTTCTCATTATTTAACTCTTTAATTCTCTTTTATTTATTTAGCTTTAAGCTATTTAAAAATTAGTTGTTGTTTTTTTCATTACAAACTAATCGATGAGAAATAAGAGCAAAATAAATACAAACCAAAAAATTAGCAGACTTTCAAGTACAGCCCAAGACAATATAGGCATATAGGACAACATAAGACATAGGCATGTAAATGAGAGGAGAATGGGATATAGATAGAAAATGGAAGGGACTCTATAAATCTAATCGACACAACGTTAATGGATGTAATGGATAAGAATTTGGTAATGGTAGTTTCCAGTTTTGAACAGGCTAAAAATTCCAGTGTCACCATAATTATTTTGGGTTGTTAAAATTTGATATTTGCAACCCTTTCGACCTTAACACAAAACAGATACTTACGGATCTTGTATCTCTTTAGAATGAATAAAAAATAGATGGCATGACCGTATTTCCCTGTTTATAAGGTGACGCAACCATCGATACTCATAGTTTGATTTTTTCCTTTCCTTTTTTAGTTCTCGAGGAGTGAGGGAGAGTCGTTTGCGTTTAGCATAAAAACATAAATTAGCAGGCCTATTTTGTTTAACTAGCCTTTGTTTATCTAGCGTGACGATCTCAGCAAGCACAGATTCCAATTGTTAAATGCACATAGTCAGGCACTACCATACCATGTCAATTATTTTATGGACTTTCTTAAGAACCAACACTAGCCGTCAGCATAAACCTTTTCAGATACCTTTAAGGTTACTTTGATGCCGAAATGAGCAATTTGGTATCCCAGCTTCACAATGAAGAAGCACGAAACGAGTTCCAAACACTTGACTCGAGTTTTACTGATATTTTGAAAGACGGGGTAGGATATATATACATTTTCACTTGTTGATAAAAAATTTCAAATTTCTTCTTCCAAAAGTTTGTCTACTCCTGTGAGTACTTCAACATATTGGCCAATCGTTCACTAAAAATTTGGCTTACAGTTTCGGGATCATGCTGTAAATAAATAAAAAAATTATCAATAAAATATTTTATTACTCAAAAAGAACACACAAGGTTTCATAAACAGAATAAAAAGGGGGAAAAAAGGAAAGAATGAAAAGAAAAAAAGAAAAAAGACTACACACGTAGAAAACATACTATTTTGAATAACGTAAGATAAAAGCTAAAACAAGTAAGCTATAGAGAAAAAATAATGTGCTGGCATATAGCAGGATGGAGGCTATTCGAATTGTCCATCTTACACAAAAAGTGAACCCGACGCTCCCCAACCGCTAGTAGTGACTCATTTAACCAGTAAGCTGAGACTGACCGTTTGTTTCAGCCCGCAGGGGTATACAAAAGAGACACTTCGCAAAACAAAACAAAATACAGACCTGATTTTTTTTTACCGGTAGTCGTAATCATATTCCAAAATGGAGTCATTTATGGATATGGGAAAAGGCAAAATGCCGAGAATACGTTAGCTCGCTTTACAGCGGACTAACATGCCAAATGTATTTCCAAGTTTTTCGTTTAGATGTTTGATGAGGAGTGTCCTAGTCGATTTCAAACTATCTCCTATTGGAAAACCAAGGTATTTAATGTAAGTAGATAATTGAATTTTTTTTTATTTATTTTCTTTATTTCTCTCAAAAAATGAGGAGTACGCTACAATATAATATAAAGAAAAAATAACTGATAACACTTACAATTAAAACCTATCAAATATTGATCCAACACTTAAAAAAAAAAAAGAAAAAAAAACACTTGCTAAATAGATTAGCCTATAAATCATGAAGAGCCAGAACTGTTACTAAAAAATGGAAATAAATTGTGGCCTAAAAGGCTGATTTTCGCCCTATCTTCAAATGTTTTATATTTTTTCTTTATACAGACTACAGGATCCTTCACATTAAGCTTTAAAACAATCTCAGTGTTACTAAAAGAAAGGGGGAAACCAAGTAAAAATTTACAAAATTTAAAATAATGGGCGAAAGATCAGAAGGTCTGAAATTTCGGAAGAGGAGGGACGGGAACAATACGTGAGGCAGAGCAACAGCGCTATACATACGACCAAGGATGTCCCGACGGTAAAGACCCCGAAAACGAATTAAAAGACCAAATGCCTTGCGTAGTTTCATCTGAACATGCTGAACCAGGACAGGTTTGAAATCTCTTTTCGAAGCAGCATAAGGTAATCCCAAATAAGTGACTATTGGCAACGACTGAAAAATAACACCATTGCCGCAATCGAGAGTCGCCCTGACATTATCCTCTAAACAATTTACAACAAAAAATTCACATTTTTCAAAACTGATAGAAAGGCCCAAACCTTTTAAACAATTAATTAAAATATTAAAATTAGAAACAAGACTAGACTTGGACCGGCTTAGAAGGATAATGTCATCAGCATATGCAATGTAAGACAGATTTCGAGATAATGAAACAAACGAGCAGGAAAGAGAATTAAGGGCAGTACCTAACAAGAATTGAATATATAATGAGAAATAATTCCTCCTTGTCTAATTCCTCTACCCACTTGAATTAATTTGGACTGAGATGAAGACGAACTCGGACAGATACGGATCTTTAAACCAGAATACCAAGAGCGAAGGACTCGTATGACAGCTAGGGGCAATCCAGCATGGATTAAAGTGAGCAGAGCGGATGCATGAGAAATGTTATCAAAGACCCCTTTGATATCAATCAAGAGGACGTATAGCGGTTGACCAGGGATTCTCGCTTCTTCAATAACTTTGCTGAAAGATGCATGGGCATGGTCACATCCCAAACCTCTCTTGAAACCAACTTGATTAGAACCAGTGTCAAGAATTTCAAGAAGATCCTTCAAACACAACTCAAACACTTTCCCAATCATAGAACCCCTAGTAATTGGCCTCCAGGAACTACAAGATGACAAGTCTTTTTTCCCGCTCTTAGGAATAGGCGTAACTATGCCAATATAGAATGACGATGGTACTAAACCAGTAGTAAGTAAAAGGTTGAAAAATGCCAGTAGAGTAATAAGTAATGATTTCCTAGTTTTATGTAGTCAACATTACCTAAAACAACACCCTTGCTCTTCGACGCATTAAAACCTAGACCGGTTACTATTAGTCCGGTCTAGTAACCTAGTAACTAACCTAGTTACTAACCTAGTAACTAGACCGGTCTAGTAACCTAGACCGGTTACTAGACCGGTTACTTAGTATTCGTTACTAAGCATATAAAAATTCTCTTCAATAGACGGTACAGTTTCACTTAAATTCAAAATGTCAGCAGTGTAATTCAGCATGGAAAGGCCCATTCCTTTAAACATAAAAATAATTTTCATCTTCTTTGGGGGTTCAGTTGCACTATTTTTAGACAAGGGGGGTTAAGTTACCTCGCTTTGTCGAATTACTTTCCAAACCCTTATTTTAGCCTTACAGATAACATTATTATTACAGGTAGGAACTTTCAAGGTAACGCCTAACCTAGCATACATATTTTTAAACACTGAACGATTAAGATTATACTGCTGCGCACTCTACAATAAATGAGAATCTAGGCAAGAGACAAAAGTCCGAGAAACAAACCGACCTCAAAAGAACCGGGAATTCGCCACTACTCTGTATCAGTCAGAATATTAGCAACTACTAGCAGAGTTTTTGCAAACAGGTAATACACGTGCTCTCGATGGTAGCCTTCCTTAAAATCAAATTGATTTTTTTTGGGGTAGAACCAGCCTTATTTACGTCCTTTATCACTAATAACCCCAGCAACTTACAAAGAACAGAAGAAAATATTATAGGCCAATAAAGGTAGCACTGCCACCTATATTGTCCCTTTTTTTACAATAGGACTCAATGTACCAATACTGAAAGATTCGGCAACAACACCTGAGTTATTGGCACAATAACTGTTAAAAGGTAGCACTGCCACCTATAAAAGTTATTGGCACAATAACTGTTAAAAGGTAACACTGCCACCTATATTGTCCTTTTTTTTACAATAGGATTCAATGTACCAATACTGAAAGATTCGGCAACAACACCTGAGTTATTGGCACAATAACACCTGAGTAATTGGCACAATAACTGTTGGTGCTGCAAAAGCTTATCCCTTGCATATAGTAAATGAAAACTGGACAAGTGGTTATTTCTAAGAGAGATCTTTTTTTGAATTCGAATGATACCACGATATATGTTCGAGGCTGACACTGCAAAATCGATATCTGAATCAACATCGATCAGACTTTCAGCTTGTAGAGATTCGTAATGGTATTCTAACACAGGATCAGGGGGGAAAGGAGAAAGAAAATTAGCTACTCTCACTTGGTAGTTCTGAGGCAATCCTTCGGGTCATTTTTCCTCCCGCGAAATTCCAGTTCTCACTTTAGTTACTTGCGAGATGCTCACTATTGTGGTCAATAATTTCAGCCTTATAGTTGACGAGACACTTTGCAAAACGACACTTGGTATACAACATAACACTAACGGTGCATGAACAGAGCATGAAATCGAGGAGCAACTCTTGACCTATGGATCCGTTACCGTGAATGTCCGAAATCTGGTTACTGTCGACATTCAACGGTGAATGTTTGAAATTCCTTTTTCTCTGCTTAGATTCAATTAGCTTTGCAAGTCAACTTTTTCAGTCTTATGCAAGCTATGAGGGTAAAAGTTAAAGTTAGGTTAGATTATGTTAGTTTAAGTTAGGTCAGATTAAGTTGGATTCGGTTAGGTTAAATTTGGTTCTAAATATTAGAAATGGGTTAATAACCTAACTTAAGCCAACTTAACCCACCCTAACCTCGTCTAACCAAACGTAATTTAATCTAACCGAATCTGTCATCATCCAATCTTGCATTAAATTTAAAAGTTGACTGGCAACGCTGACTAAATCCAAGGAGAAAAGAAGGCATTTCGGACATTCACCGTTGAATGTCAAAATCCACCAATTTCCGGACATTCGCGGTAACAGATATACGCATAAGAATGGAAATTTGGGACAAGTCAGAATGGAAAAGACAGCTAAAGGTATTTGAGCTCTTGACTGATCTGCCAGTGAGAAATCACAATTGACATCCCCGGCAAGGATTCTGGATTGAGATGCAAGGACCCACCGCTGCAAAGATTTAATAAACTTTGTTGTAGCCCGGGAAAGACCTTCTTCGGAAGTAAGATCCATAAAATCAATCGGTAAATAACAGTAATATATCACCAATTTGACCGAGGAAACACTCGTTTTCGGTAAAGAGGGATGCTGAAGGTGGAAACTGGTTAGTATTCCAAGCCCACCTGAAGGTCTCCTCTGCTCGAACGCTTGGCTGGCAAAGTGAAATCTTCGGTTCTATAGTTGACTTTTAATAGGGAAGAGGACTCAGCTGACAGAAAATGTTCTTTTATGCATAATACAGCATTACAAGACTTTGGGAATTTATTAATTACACTACCGTTCAGATTCCATAGTCACTTTCAGGTCCAAATTGGTCACGGTTTCACCACTTCTGGCCACGGGACACTCAATACTGGAGTACAACTGGTCAGACTGCTAACAGAAAGCACATATCATTGCAGCATTATAGAGTCCATCTTTTATGTTTACATGATTACAAGCAGATCGAGAATAGCGAGTAGCATTATTACAACGGCGGCGCTCGTAGCTCTGGCTTTGTCGCAATTTTTCTGTGCAGTGTACAGAAAAAGTGTGCAAGTTGCCAACCTTGGGTATGCTAACCGCAATAGTTGTATCAACGCCAAAAACAGTCTTCGTTTGACAGCTAGGGTTGTTACTTCAAATATAAAAAACTATACTTATGAGGATGGTCAGAAACAACTTACATCGGAAAAAGGGAATGGAAATTGTTTATTTTAAAGGTTTAAAAGTTATATTATTGCGAAAGGAATGGTTATAGTGCTGCCTTTTTTGTGTTTGAGTTCTGTTCGCAGTACGTATCAAGCAACGAAAGTACAGCGTGGACTCTACATGAAATAGTTGCTATTATCTTTACCTTAGCTTTAACCACTTTTGTTTATTTTTGAGGGTACTGTTGCGTCCACACTACATAGAATTATCTTTCATATGGAACACGCATCAGAAACCTCAGACGGATACTGCCTAGAAACAAAGAAAAGGTGAAGCTATACCTTTATACCCCCACCCCCATACACAAAGACAAAACAGAAATCAAAATCTTGAGTAATCAAATTTGCTAAGAGGATGAAGGATGGTGAAAATGAAAATGGATTGGCAAAAGCTGTTTAGCTGTTGATTTCATGGTTACTTTAATAGAGTTTCAGTAAACCACTGCGCTTCTATAGATTCTCTGTTTTTGAAAAAAGGATATGTTGAACAGATGTTTAATACTTGTAAAAAAAAAAGAAGAAAAATCTCTTTGAGTTCTTCAAATCTTGCCGCTACTCATTGCCGCTTGTAAGTTGTCTTTGGTTTCAAAAACAAACTTATATGTAAATTTATCAGATTTTTTCAGCAGCTGCACATTTCCGTACCACGGAAGAGAAAATATTTGGTGAAACCTCATCAGGAATATGTAATAATACCCCAATACCTTGGGGTTTTCAGCCTAGGGTCGATGTTGGTAGCGCTGTTTGGCGCATTGCTAAAAGACTTAGATACATTTTTGTCAAAAATGTGGTTCAATCTCGCTTTCTAGGGCTATAATGAAAGAAAGATTGAGATGGCTAGGCCACGTTCTGCGGATGAAGGATGACAGATTGCCGAAGATTGTCCTTTTTGGCCAAAAATCTGGGGCTACACGGAAAGTAGGTCGTCCTTGTCTGGTTGGGAGGATGTCATAAATAAAGATTTAAAAGAAATGGGAACTTCCTAGGAGGGTGTAAAGAGGGAGGCCTTGAATAGATTAGGTTGGAGGAGGAGCGTACGTAGTCTAGCAGCCACAAACAAAGTTGATTTTGACTTCAACGGCTAGACTCCTTCCACCCCCCCCCTATTCTTGAAACGGTAAGTTCAATAGTGAAATCAGAATTTCTGAGCTGGCTATATTTTCGGATATACGATCAGATATCTCTACAAGGGTAAACCAGATTTTGCATGTCTTTCACAAAAGTGCTGGTATGGACATAAAATTACAAGAATAACGTAAAGACTTTGTACACTGTAAGATTCTGATGAATTAATCTCTTCAAAAATTAAAAATTAACATTAAAAACTCTTTTTAATTAGGTTAAAATTAATTTGCCCGTTTTAATTAATTAATCAATTAAATTGATTAAAGTTAAGCCCATTTTAATTAGATTTAAAATTAATTCTTTTTAAAATTAAAAACTCAAAAATTAAAATATCTGCTTATGCACTCCACAGTCTTTGAGTTAAGACTACAATAAGAAATTTCTGCCTTCGTTTTACGAGTATTTTATTATATTCTGAGGCTCCAAAGCGGGTCGACCAGGGGTAGTCTCCTACCCCTGAAAGGAAAAGGACTGGCTACTTACCTGTAAAATCTGCACCCCATTTGTAGTCAAAACAACAAGCTCTTTGACACCATCACCAGTCAAATCACAGTAATGAAGCTGGAGCACAGAGTCTGACCAGACCTTCTTCCAAAGCAATTCCCATCCACCTTCTCTGTTGCATTTATAACAAAGAATCACCTTCAAATAAATAACACTTGTAGGCTATTTCTAGTATTAATAGTAATGGCCTGCATGGAGCTAACTTCTTCAACTGTAAGCGTAATAGACGTGAAAAAAAAACCTGATGGGTAAACATAAAAATAAGGATGAATAAGTATTTATTCATCCTTATGCTTTTATGTATGCTTTTATATGCTTATACTTTTATCTTTTTATGCTTTACTTTATTTACTTGTCTATTTGAGCCGCCTTGGCTGAGTGGATCGGTGAGCTAGATTCAGGATTCTTTATCTGAGAGGGCGAGGGTTCGAAACCTGGTGTACTCAATTATTTGGTTTGGGAGGGGGATCAGTGGCATGACTCTGTAAGCTCAGCCAGAGTCGACCCAGCTCTAAATGGGTACCTGGAGAAATCTGGGGAAGGTAAACAGGAAGGGTGTGCGAAAGCACAGGATGGTTGGCCCACAACCCCCCATTGCACTTCCTGGCTGAAGGGCCAAGAAACGGAAATCAGCGTCGCCGGTAGGGACTGTAGAGTCTAATGCCGTATTCTTTACCCTTTTTTTTTTTACTTGTCTATGAAAACAAGCAAAATGTAGACATTTCTGCTGATGCTATGCTCAGCCATAGGCAAACACTTGGCAAACTACAGGTTCTATCACTATCTTAGCTCTATGACTATTTACCTTGGTTCTACCGCCCTATCAATGATGCATGGACGTATAATAGATAGACATATCTATTAAACAAATGAACTAACCTCCTGAATTAAAATAAACTCCTTTGAATTAAAATGGAATAGTTGTGGGCATCAAGTCATGGCTGATTGTAAAATAAGCCAAGACAGATAGTCCAATTGAATGAGAAGCAAACTGGCATTAATTCCCCACTTATTAGGATTCTATAAAAGGGACGTTCTTTTCATATTTTAAGCTACTACTAAAATGCTCACGGTTTAGCTATATGTTGAGGCAGCTATTTTTTTGCAACTTTTTTTTTAATATTTTATTGCTCCAAAATTGTATGGGACATATTTTCACATGTTTTCATCACGTCTTAGACACCACAAACTGAATGGTACATTGTTATTACCAGTTGCCACAGCGGAGAAAGGACTCGTTCGTCTCTAAAGGAGCTGAGTTCAACTCGCTTTGTGTTAAAGATTTTTCAAATTTTCTAAGCATTGTTCAATTTTTTCCCCCATTTTCCTTAATTTCTGTAGTTTTGTCAGTCTCAACTATTGTTTTCGAAATATTATGCACTTTTCGCATTACAAATCAGTGATATCAAAAGTAAACAATATGAACAAAACACGAGTAAGAAACACTCTTCCATATTTTAAGTTGCAACAAAAATACTATTTAAAAAAAAAAAAATATATATTTTTAGACAGCTATGCACTTCCTCAATCCACATATTCGCTAATGTTTTGGGTAATATGGACCGTGAATCGTTCTTTACAAACTAACAGTTTGAAAAGAAGTGAAAAGTTTGTAGAGAGTGAACCAAGTACTCTACTATAAATTTAATGCTCTATCCACTTTCCTTACACTCCTCCTGGTTTCGTTCAGCCTAGTCTTGGTTTATATTAAGACGGAGCATTAGACAAAGGAAAAAGCATTCGGCTTTTTTCTTCGCAGGAACGAATTTTTTCTTCATCGCTGTTACCTAAGACATCCTTTAAAGTGTATCATCATCTTTTCTGTGTAAAAAAATTGTTTTATTTTAAATACTGTTATTTTTTTTACTTGTAATTAACACTTCTGTTTTTCATGCCATCTTTATACGCTCGTACTGACGTTTGTGCCACAGCTTGTTGGCGTCGAAGATTGCGACGGCGGTTTTCTTGTAACCTAATATTTCTTTTTTCTTCACTTTCATTTTTGACACGTTCTGTCGCTTGTCTTCTAACCGCGCAACTCTCGTTTTAATTTCGGATTTTCAGCGTTTCAGACATTTTTCAAAACCCTTTACTTTGCTTCTCGGATTCGTCTTGGTTGTCCAATTTGTCGCTTTCAGCCATCGGGAATTTACGTTTCTCAGGTTGTCCACTGGATCTTGTCATGTTTGATGGTTCAAAAATGTTTTCTCATTCAACCAGCATACACGCAGTGCTTTTTGATTTAGTTTTAAAACAACAGTTAGTTTTGAAGCATAATATGCAAACTGCATGACTGTGGGGCTGTCTTAAAATTTTGATTGGATATGAATGGAAAATTAATAGGCTTGGGAGGAGGGCTACTTGCCCTCCATTCACTTATGACTCTTAGAAAGGACACTAGAACTTTGAATTTCCAATCAGATTAAATCCTTTAACAGTTTCTATGATAATACTATCTATGATAGCGCTGCGCTGCCTAAGATGTTACTTATATGCCTTTTTGTAACCTGCAGGCATATAATTTGTCGTTTAAACTCACTAAACGTTTCCCTAAAGTTTCACCTTGATACTTTAGCGTCAATAGTCATCCCAGTCGTGTAAGTATTGTTAATAGAATACACATAGTGCCTTCTAGCAAGTCCAGACTCACCCTGAAAGGTCCAACTTAATAATGTAGGCCGATCCTGAGATACTGCGGTATCACACTTTTGACAATCCACATGCTCACAGTTCGTGTTGATTTAGTTCACCACCCTCTTAATATTCCTTGAAAGCTTCCCATTTATACCCTTAGTTGCGAAGTAGCAATAGTTGTAGAAACAATAATAGCATTAGTAGCAGTAGGCACATAGCATCTTTGCTTTTCTTCAACCTCCCTCTCAACACACACTGAAAGTTTCAATTTAATACCATAAACGGCTCCTGAAGCATTGCTAATACGTCCTTTTGACAACCTGTATACGCATAGTGTGTTCCACTTTAGTTCCGTGTCAATAATCCTCAAATTTTTCGTCTTTATACCTTTAGCTTTAGAAGTAGTGTTACCATTAGTAATAGTAGTAGCAGTATGAATAGAAGCCGTAGCATTAGGATGTAAATATTGTCTTTTAGTTATATTCAACATTCCCCGCAAGCCCTGTAATCTTCAACTTAAAACACCAAACCGTTCTTACAACATTGCCATATGCCCTTTTAACAACCTGCATACAGACAGCGTGTCGTGATTCAGTTCACCTCCCCCTAAAACATTCCCTGGAAATGTCCCTTCATACCCTTAGGCATAGCTGTAATAGTGGTCAGAGTAGCAGTGTAAGTATTACTAGTAGTATTAACAGTATTAGCATTAGTACTAGTAGCATGAGTAGCATTAACATATTGCCTTTTGGTCAGTTGAACACCCCTCTCATCAAGTCTTGATCCCTCTCATCAAGTCCTGGGTTTTTCAACTTAATACAATTAGCCGTTACTATGACAATGCCGATATGCAATTTTTATAACCTGTATATTCATTTACTTCCTGAATTTTTAATCTTAATACTCTTAGCCTTACAACTAGTAATTAAATAAAAAAAAACTAGTTTTTTTTAACTGAAAGTAAGGAGCGACATTAAAACTTAAAACGAACAGAAATTACTCTGTATATGAAATGGGTTTTCCCCTCCGCAATCCCTCGCTCTTTACGCTAAAGTTTTTAATTATTTTAAAAATCAGAATTGTGGCAAAGAGTCAAACTTTAGCGTAAAGAGCGAGGGATTGCGGAGGGGAAAACCCATTTCATATACAGAGTAATTTCTGTTCGTTTTAAGTTTTAATGTCGCTCCTTACTTTCAGTTAAAAAACTAGGTTTTTTTATTTAATTTCTGAACATTTTTGAATTAATGCATGTTTGATTTTGGCTCTCCGAATATAAATTATTAAAATGAAGTTTGCATACTAATTCTCTTTTTGGCTAAATGGCTTTCTCTTAATTTTAATCAGACGATTTTGAGAAATAAGGAGTGGGGAAGGAGGTGTAGTTGCCCTCCAATTTTTCGGTTACTTAAAAAGGCAACTAGAACTTTTAATTTTTAACGAACGTTTTTATTAGTAAAAAATATACGTAACTTAAGAATTAACTCACGTAAAAAACTTTTACATTCTTATATTTTTATTATGTATATGAGAGGGTTTGTCCTCTTGATAATACCTCGCTCTTTATACTAAATCTTAAGTTTTGTCCCAATTCTTTAAGAATGAACCCTGAATCAGAAAGGCCGTAGAATAAGTAGTTGAAATTACTAAAAATATTTTAGCATAAAGAGCGATATATTTATATCCTCCTAAATACCTCGCTCTTTATGCTAAAGTATTTTTAGAACCCCTCATATGCTTAATAATCTCTGTTAGTTTTAAGTTTTAATGCTACTCCTTATTTTCAATTGAAAAAACTTTTTCATGTTTATTTTTCATTGTTTTTTTTTTATATTAATGCTAGAAAATCCTCCGCCATTTTCCTTAAGTTTCTCTTCCCCCATGACATATTCCTCCAAGGAAAGATACTCCCACATAGCCCCCTCCCCTCAACACAACCCCCCAAACCAAAAGAATCCCCCTGCAAACGTCTGTGCACTTCCCAATAACCATTACTGTATGTAAACACTGGCCAAAGTTTATAACTTGCAGCCCCTCCCCCAGGGACTATGGGGGAGTAAGTCATCCCCAAAGACATAGTTACTATGGTTTGCACCTGTGAGGAACAAAATGGCCATCCCAAAATTTTGATCTGTTGACTTTGGGAAAAAATGAGCGTGGGAGGGGGCCTGGGTGCCCTCCAATTTTTTTGGTCACTTAAAAAGGACACTATAACTTTTCATTTCCATTAGAATGAGCCCTCTTGCGACATTCTAGGACCACTTGGTCGATACGATGACCCCTGGGAAAAAGAAAAAACAAAACAAAAACAAACAAATAAACACGCACCCGTTATCTGTCTTCTGGCAAAAAAATACGAAATTCCACATTTTTGTAGATAGGAGCTTGAAATTTTCGCTATAGGGTTTTCTTATGTGCCGAATGTGATGGTGTGATTTTCGTTAAGATTCTATGACTTTTAGGGGATGTTTCCCCCTATTTTCCAAAATAAGACAAATTTTCTCAGGCTCGTAACTTTTGATGACAGAGATTAAATTTGATGAAACTTATATATTTAAAATCAGCATGAAAATCCGATTCTTTTGATGTATCTTTTAGCATCAAAATTCTGATTTTTAGAGTTTCGTTTACTATTGAGCCGGGTCGCTCCTTAATACAGTTCGTTACCACGAACTGTTCGACAATAGAAATAGTAGTTGGAGCTGTAGTAGAAGTGAAAGCAGCAGAGGTAGTAATACAAGTAATAGCGTACACATATTGTCTTTTGGTCAATTCAGCTTCCCCTTTAAGCATTATCTCAAAGTTCCAACTTAATGCCCAAATGCATTCTTGAGATACACCTTTTTGACAATCTTCATGCACATAGTGTGTTTAGATTTAGTTCAAATTTTCCCTCAATATTCTGTAAAATTTCCACCTTAATATACTGAGCCTTAATAGTACTAGTATCATGGTAGTAGTGGCAGTAGTAGGAGCAATAGTAGAAAGTAAGTAAAAGTAAGTAAGACGGTACTAGACCCTTAAGGTCTAAACCGGCGGTGCTGATCTCCGTTTCATGGTCCTTCAGCCAGAAAGTGCCATGGGGGGTTGGGGGCCAACCATTCTGTGCTTTCAAACACCCTTCCTGCTTACCTTCCCCAGATTTTTCCAGGTACCGATTTAGAGCTGGGTCGACTATGGCTGAGCTTACAGAGTCACAGTAGACTCTGAGTCACTGTAGAAGCATTAGTGCTGTATTAGTAGCAGTAACAGTAGTAGCAGCAGTATTAACAGAAGTAGTAGCAAGAACAAGTTGCCTTTTGGTCAATTATACATCCCCCTCAAGATGCCCCGGAATTTGCATCTCGATACGGTAAGCTGTTTCAAAAATATTGCTGATACTTTCTTTTAACAATCTGTATAAACATAGTATGCTTTGCTTTAATTTAACTTTCCCCTCAACATTTCCTCGGATGTTTATTTCAATATCCTCAGCCCTGGTAGTACTCACTACGGATGCAGTAGTTTATGTGATTGGTAATAGTAGTAGGGTGCAAATGTTGCCTTTAGGAACAGCTTCATCGGTCGTTGGACTTCTATCTGGAATAAACATCCTGGGAATATTGTCCCGGTAAATCCCTTTGTTGACTTTTTTAAAAGAAGGTTCAACAGAAATTTATAGCCTAGAGGTTTCGGAACGAGATAAGGGAATAGCAGCATATCA
This sequence comes from Artemia franciscana, assembly GCF_032884065.1. Classification (NCBI taxonomy): domain Eukaryota; kingdom Metazoa; phylum Arthropoda; class Branchiopoda; order Anostraca; family Artemiidae; genus Artemia; species Artemia franciscana. The sequence continues at coordinate 8,210,981 of NC_088881.1, forward strand.
GATACTTTTAAGTACCTGGCGCGGTTAACATAGAAGTAAATAAATAAATGAAAAAATGAATAAAGTAATACTTGTCCGTAAGTTCCAAGAATAATTTCATCGATGCCATCCATAGTAACGTCCCCAACGGTGCAACATGTCACAACATCAAAGTTTTCACTTGATGGTAGCTTCTGACGTGTAGTCAATCCATTATGGAGTACATTTCTTTAAGGTAAATAAAAGATAAGTAAAAGGTAAGGGAGTTGCATTTCTTCAGGGTGTTCCTTTAAGGTAAGAAACGAAACATCGAAGAACTCTTAAGAAGCTGTTATTGTCAGGATTATTATTGTCAAGAATAGTTTTAGCAGAGAACGGAGAGCTTACCGGTATAAATGTTCTGACTCAAAATCATTCAAAATTTTATTGGTTTGAAATTTTCTATAAAAGGATCTCTAGTTTTTTTTTTTTTTTTTTTTTTTTTTTTTTTTTTTTTTTTTTTTTTTTTTTTTTTTTTTTTTTTTTTTTAACTGGCTAAGAATTTGACACAGCAATAATGTGGAAAAAGGTAGCGGTAATTTGTTGCATATATGCTTGAGGAATAAGCTAATGTGATAGCCGCAGGAAAATACGCCACAAAATTAAATGATCACAAAATAGTAAAGCACGCTTTTTATCTCAGTGACTTCTAGTTCAGTCACCATGAGCAGGGTTGCCACCCCTAGTGATTTATCACTATTTATAGTTATTTTTATGCTGCCTAAACAAAAAATCCCTAAATCAGCACATAAATCCTTAGATTATTGAAGAGAATCACCAAATATACCAAAAAACATTAAAATCTAGTAATTTTTTCCGCCGGGTGGCAACTCTAGCCGTGAGTCTTTAGAGGTTCTACCGCGTAAGATCTGGATTTCAGTTGCCAGAGGAGGTCGAAAAATATCTTGTCTTGGTGCGAGTAGAAATACGAGTAGTAAGTAGCACAATAAATAATAGATCATAAGTAGTAGTAGTTCAATCCTAACGGTTAGGCATTGGTTCGTTAGTACGGTAATGATTCAATCAATTGGTACCACAAGAAATTATTTTGTATCATCTTAAAAGTAAGCTAAAAATTAGTCTAAGAAGCGCATCAAAATCTAATTACTTGTAATGGTTTAATAAAGTAAAAGAAATACGGGGTCTTTTGTGCAAGAACCTTGATTTTCTTCTGGATGAACTGCCCATACAGACGGCCAATGAGCTTATCAAACACCAAGCTAGCATTGTGCAAACTTTCCCCCTCTCTCTGAAAACCATCTAATCCCTGAAACTCCAAAAGACAAAATCCCGGAAATTTCAGCAAAGCAAATAATAGAAAAATACACAAACTGAAAAAAAAATAGTGTTTGTCCCATTGGTATTCCAATTGATCTATAGAAGCATTCCCTGATAAACTATCAACACCCCTTGTTAGTATTTTTAATGATCTATAGAAGATCATTAAAAATCTATCGTTAAAGAGCATTAAAAATTATTAAAAATCTATCGTTAAAGATCATTAAAAATCTATAGATCATATCTATAGAAGATAATGCATTATCTATAGAAGCATTATCTATAGAAGCATTATCTATAGAAGCATATAGAAGCATAAACTATCAACACCCCTTGTTAGTATTTTTAATGATCTATAGAAGATCATTAAAAATCTATCGTTAAAGATCATTAAAAATCATTAAAAATCTATAGATCATATCTATAGAAGATAATGCATTATCTATAGAAGCATTATCTATAGAAGCATATAGAAGCATAAACTATCAACACCCCTTGTTAGTATTTTTAATGATCTATAGAAGATCATTAAAAATCTATCGTTAAAGATCATTAAAAATCATTAAAAATCTATAGATCATATCTATAGAAGATAATGCATTATCTATAGAAGCATTATCTATAGAAGCATTATCTATAGAAGCATAAACTATCAACACCCCTTGTTAGTATTTTTAATGATCTATAGAAGATCATTAAAAATCTATCGTTAAAGATCATTAAAAATCATTAAAAATCTATAGATCATATCTATAGAAGATAATGCATTATCTATAGAAGCATTATAGAAGCATAAACTATCAACACCCCTTGTTAGTATTTTTAATGATCTATAGAAGATCATTAAAAATCTATCGTTAAAGATCATTAAAAATCTATAGATCATATCTATAGAAGATAATGCATTATCTATAGAAGCATTATCTATAGAAGCATTATCTATAGAAGCATATAGAAGCATAAACTATCAACACCCCTTGTTAGTATTTTTAATGCTATTAGTAATTCCGGATGGTACCCGTCATGCTGGAAGCTGGGGTATATTACTCTAATCCAAAAGAAAGGATGCCTGGATGATTTTATTGGAGCACGACCAATCACCTTGACCCCAGTTTTCTTAAAAATGTACGAGTTTCTTAGCTAATTGGTTAAAGGCAGAGATTCTCGAACTTGTTTATTTACAACTGTTTGGAAACCCGAAGGAGACATCTACCTCACACTATTTTGTTAGTCTTCTTGACACCATTCTTAAAAATCGTGAAAACCCTGATACTTGGTTGAATCTTTTATTAATCGATTTCCAGAAAGCGTTCGACCTAATTGACCACAATATCCTTGTAAATAAACTGCTGGCGGAGTTTCAAGTGAGTCCATTTCTAGTTAAAATTGTTGCCTGCTTTTTAACAAGTCGTTCTTAAGTGCTTAAATATAAAATTGTTTATTCCGATCCCCTTCCTATCTTTTGTGAGATGCCCCAGGGAACTTTAATGGGTCCCATTTTATTCCTTATAATGGTAAATAGCCTCATGACTGAACACACAAAGCGATGGAAGTACGTGGACGATCTATCTGTACTTGAGGTTTGTCGATGAAATATTAAAGACTCAATTATTAGATTACTTCACGATGCCACGCAGGAGGCTTCTTTGTCGAAGATGAAAGTTAACGCTAATAAATCGTCAGTAATGACAGTTAATTTTTTTAAATCACCCCCTTCTTTCAGAGACCCTATTCCTCCCAAAATCCATGTCACATGCATTAAACTACTTGGGGGTGACAATTACTGCTGAATTAAAGTGGGGTACCCATGTTCAAAATATCCCAAAACAAGCTTCCCCTTCGGTTTCCCTTCTAAAACTTCTCTTAAAATTTTCTTGTCCCCCTAAGGATCTTCTCCAACTTTATTGTTCTTTTATTCGGCCAATACTGGAGTTTGCTTGTCCAGTGGGAAATTTCCGTCTTTCTCCAAAGCATATTTATAAGATTGAAAATGTCCAAAAACAAGCACTTAGAACCATAAATGGTAAAGGGAAGGTTCCATATCATTATCTACTAGGTAAGTTTAAGCTCACCACGTTGGCCAAGAGAAGAAATCTCCTAGGCTTATGTTTCGGTACCAGGACCCTCTCTGTCCCTTGATTACGTTCCATCATCCTCAAACCCTACCTTCCTGGCCGAGTTTTATTGAGTTATATAATAGCCAGGGAAATTAGCCATTAATTTTATTGTCATCTATTTATTTTTCTTTTTTGACTTTTTAACTAAGTTTTGACTCATGTATATATATATATATATATATATATATATATATATATATATATATATCTATATATATAAAAATAAGTTGTCTGTCCGTTACGCCAGATTATATCTTCTATATATATAAAAGAAAAAAAAACTAGAATGTAAAAACTGGAAATTGCATAAATATTTCAAAATATTTTGACAATAGATTAAAGTAATTCGAAAAAAGAAAAATGGTAAAAAACTTAAAAAAAAACTAAAAAGAAAAAACTAAAAAAAAAATTAAAAATTAAAAAAATTAAAAAAAGAAAAACCTAAAAAGAAAAAACGTAAAAAAATAAAAAAGATAAAAAACTAAAAAGAAAAAAAACTAAAAAAGCTAAAAAACTAAAAAAAGAAAAAACTAAAAAAACTGGGAATTGCACAAATATTTCAATATATTTTGACAATAGATTAAAGTAATTCGAAAACCTTAAAACAGATACCCCAAATTTTGAGGTTTAATATAAATTATTGGAGCTTTAGCATGCTTGGCACGTAAAGATTTTTCCAAGTGTCAATGTTAGAATGAACATTGACAAATTGAAGAAAACAAATCAATAAAAAGAAGAAACTAAAAAAAAGAAAAAACTAAAAAAGAAAAAAAACTAAAGAAGAAACTGTATCTATATATATAAAAATCTATATATATAAAAATAAGTTGTCTGTTACACTATGCCTGTTACGCCAGATTATATCTTATCTATCTATATATATAAAAATAAGTTGTCTGTGTGTGGATCTGTGGATGGATCAGGTGACGTCATGTTTGTTCGCATATGACGTCTGAATTATTTCACACTAATACAAAAGAAGAAAAAAACTAAAAAAGGTAAAAACTACAAAAAAAACTAAAAAGAAAAAAAAACTAAAAAAGCTAAAAAACTAAAAAAAACTAAAAAAAGGTAAAAATCTAATAACTAAAAAAAAACTGAAAAAAATTAAAAAAGGCAAAAACTACAAAAAAAATAAAAACTGAAAAAAAAACTAAAAAAGCTAAAAAACTAAAAAAACTAAAAAAAAACTAAAAAAAGGTAAAAAACAAAAAAAAACTAAAAACTAAAAAAGAAAAAAACTAAAAAAAAGGAAAAAACTGAAAAATAAAAGAGAAAAAGAAAACTAAAAAAATATGAATAAATATATATAAAAATAAGTTGTTTGTGGGTTATGTCTGTCTGTCTGTCTGTCGAGTGACGTCGTGTTTGTCCGCATATGACGTCTGAATTATTTCACACTAATACAAAAGAAGAAAAAAACTAAAAAAGGTAAAAACTACAAAAAAAACTAAAAAGAAAAAAAAACTAAAAAAAGGTAAAAAACTAAAAACTAAAAAAAACTGAAAAAACTAAAAAAAGGCAAAAACTAAAAAAAAACTAAAAACTAATAAAAAAACTAAAAAAGCTAAAAAACTAAAAAAACTAAAAAAAGGTAAAAAACAAAAAAAAACTAAAAACTAAAAAAGAAAAAACTAAAAAAAAGGAAAAAACTGAAAAATAAGAGAAAAAGAAAACTAAAAAAATATTAATAAATATAAAAAATATAAATATAAATATAATATAAATTAGCAATCAACAAAGCACCGAGACACAAATGACGACCGGGACACAGGGAGTATAAATGACGACCAGGACATAAGTAAAAAAAAAAACTAAAAAAACTAAAAAAATGGTAAAAACTACAAAAAACTAAAAACTAATAAAAAAACTAAAAAATCTAAAAATCTAAATAAACTAAAAAAGAAAAAAAAGAAAAAAGGAAAAAAATAAAGGAGAAAAACAAAACTAAAAAACGAATGTATATACAGACCGGGACACCGGGATACAAATGACGACCGGGACACAGGGAATATAAATGACGACCGGGACACAGGGACACAACTACAATGGCGACGCCGGGGGGCACAGGGGGATATAAATGACGACCGGGACACCGGGACACAAGGAATATAAATGACGCCCGGGACACTCAAAGAGAAATCACAGACTGGAACACCGGGACACAAATGACGACCGGGACACAGGGAATATAAATGACGACCGGGACACAGGGACATCACTACAAAGGGGACGCCGGGGTGCACAGGGGGATATATAAATGACGATGGCGACTCAGGGAATGGTCGATTAGCAATCACCATCAACAAAGCTCAAGGGCAATCATTAGAATCATGAGGTATAGATCTGAATACGGATTGTTTTCCCATGGACCATTATATGTTGCATGTTCAAGAGTCGGTAAACCTGACAATCTATTTATATGCACAGACAATGGGACAGCAAAGAATGTTGTATATTCGCAAGTTTTACGTAGTTAAAAACATATATATATATATATATATATATATATATATATATATATATATATATATATATATATATATATATATATATATCTATATATATATATATATATATATATATATATATATATCTATATATATATATATATATATATATATATATATATATATATATATATATATATATATATCTATATTCACAGGTGGGACATAGGGACACAACTACAATGGCGCGTAACTAATATGGCGCGTAACGACTTACGCGCGTGGGGGGGCTTGGGGGGGGCGCGAAGCGCCCCCACCAACTAGGTGTTGGGGTGGCGCCACCCCAACAGCTAGTATATATATATATATATATATATATATATATATATATATATATATATATATATATATATATATATATATATATATATATATATATATATATATATATATACTAACGATTTATTGACGTAAAATTCAAATTCGACAACCATACTGTGATAGAAATTTTTAAAATAAAATTCTGTTTTATGGCGCGTTAATTTTGAATTAACTTGTGATCAATTATAAACACAAATAAATTTTGTGGTTACAAATAAAACCACCACCAATAATAATAAATACAATAGTCGCTACTGATCCACGTAGGGAAAAGAAGCTATTAGAGTTACTTCAATGAGAACATCAAGAGACCTTAGGCTAACGAGAGCTTCAATGAGAACCTTAGGCAAAGGGGTCCCAATATATATATATATATATATATATATATATATATATATATATATATATATATATATATATATATATATATATATATATATATATATATATATATATCAGCCAGAAAGGAAATAAAAAGAGCATAAGTAATATATAATTATATATAAGTAATTATATGTGTATAAGTAATATAAGTTATTATATATAATTAATTATAAGTAATATAATTACTATATTATTACAATAGTAACAATATAAGTAACAATATATTATTATAATAGTAACAATATAAGTAATTATATGTGTAAAACTAGTTACCTAAATACGAGAGATGATGAACCACTTGGAGTAACAATTACATTGACTGAGGCTTCTAATGGCTCCTCTACTTCCTTGTTGATGTTCACTTAAAAAGAAAGAATTAACTTAATTGTTTTTGCAAAATATGAATACTAAGGAACACCTAGGAAAAGAATGGTATTCCATGCAGTGGTATTTTTCAAAAGAAAACTTATTTTCACTTTATGTAAGACGTAAAATTATTGATTCATATTTTCAGCTGCCAAGTAAAACATTTCCTCTCAAAGTTTCAGGTTAAATTGTTTTAAATTTTAAGTGTATCAATTATAAAGCCACGAAAGATTATCACATTTTCTGCTTAATGCAAGAAAAAAGTTGATTTCGGTTTCTATACCTCAAGGAATTCAAACCTTATCTGGTTTACTCTAACTACAAATTTGTGTTGGCTATTTTGTCAACGAGCTATTGTAGCAAGAAATAATTTTGACCAATTAAAATCAGAAGCAGAAAAAAAACTGAATGATTTACATAGCTGTTTATATTGCTATGATAACTCTTAATAGATCCTTCAACTGTTTAGAGCAAACCACCCAAATTTCGTGAGACAAAACAAGAAACCTTTCAGTCGAAATCTTACTCAGAGTAATTTATGAGAGTCGTGACAAGGCCGGTTAGATGCTTCTGAGACAATATAAAGCCAATACAAAAGTAGTGAGAAATATTGTCTCAAAAGCATATAAACAGCGTTGTCACGACTATGGTAAATTACTCTGAGTAATATTTCGACTGAAAAGTTTCTTGTTCTGTCTTAAGAAACTTGGGGGTTAGCTTTAAACAGTTGAAGGGTCTATTAAGAGTTTTCATAGCGCTACAAAAGTCAGTATGCATTGACAGAAACATTTGACTGTACAAAAAAAAAGAAAGCATACGATGCAATTTCTCAGCTTAGGTTGAATTTTTACTTATCTACATTACACAATACACACTATTTAACACCATTTTCATCATAATCATAAGAAAAAATTAAGAATTGAAGAAAATAAAACAAAAGAAGAATGCAACCATATGATACAATTTCTTACATTCAACTTAGCTATTATTTTATAATCATTTTTATTATTTGAACTACCTATCGTAAAAAATCTTAATATTAACTAAAGGAATTATATTTTATCCTATCAGTATTATATATTTATCTTATAGTATTACATTGTAAAAATTATAATAAAATGAAAGCATTAAATTCGGTGTTCAAAAGCAACACAAAACAAGCAGATCACCTCATTTGTTTTAATTTTGAATCTTCAAAAAATGACAATATTTTACATTTTTAGAAGTTGTCAGCAGTGCATGGCTGTTTCAAAGATAATTAAACTCAGAGATAATTAAGCCGTTTGGGGAAAAACAACAAAAGCACTCGCAACCATTTGCAAACTTCTCTGGCACCAATACAGGAATCGTTTGTAACATTTATATTTCTTAATTCTTTTTAATTTCATTTGGCATTTTAACACAAATTTACATATTTTGAATATATAATTCTAATATTTAACATTTATATTCTATATTTTTGTTCGTAGAATTATTTTCAAAGCTAGTTATGATATTGTTCACAGAATTAAAGGATATAACAATGTATGTAGACTTTTGGTTTGAATAATAGTTACAAATGCATCTGAACGGCGTTGTCACGACTGTAGTGAATTATTCCACGTGAGATTTCGACTGAAAGGTTTCTCGTTCTGTATTACGAAATTTCGGCCGTTCGCTTTAAACGGTTGAAGACCACTACCAATTCTTTAAAAAAGAATAATATTATTTGTAAACGTTTTTTTATTAATAAATATAAAAAATATAGCAAATGCGCTCATCTTCCAACACTGGAATCAGTTTTTGAACTCAATATCTACTATGCTCAGAGCCATATCCAGATTTTTTTTTGAAGGGGGGGGGAGATTTAAAAAGATTTTTTTCCCTGGGGGGGGGGTACAAAAATACATCAAAAAACATATAAAAAATTTGTTTATATTCATTTTTGATACATTTTTGCGGGTCGGAATGACGTTTCGGGAAGGGGGTTCAAACCCCTAACACTTTCCTGGATACGGCCTTTTCTGTATTAATATGTTTCGAGCCTTTTTTTTTATCTTTGTCTACCTATTGGAGATATTCATAAATCGGCAAGAGACAAATTCTTTATTTGTTTAAAATATTGCTGGGAAGTTAAAGATCATGTCAAACCATTTTTTTATTCCTTAGCTTTTTAGCTTTATTTCTAAGCTTTTTCTTAGAATAGCTGATAAAATGTGTCTATAATAGAAAAGTACAGAGTCAAAAACTGAGTATATAAAAGATATAACGATTCCAAACCAATAAAAAGATGAATAAAATACAATACGAAAGAAGACTATAAATTTGAAATAAGACTATTATGTTAAAAGTAGATTGTTTTTTAATTTTACTTCATATTTTTAGCTAGTTTACTTTCTTAGCTATTTACTATTTCAAAGCTACCCAAACAAATAATTCACGGGTGACGGGATTGTATTTTAAAATCTAATGGGGGGGGGGTTTCCTGTTTTTCAATGAAAATACCAAAAAAAAGTTTTTTCCACTTAAAAATTACCCCCCAAAATGGTACTTGAATATTTTAAAAGGTTAAGGAGCAAAGATGGGGGGCTGTCCCTTTCCCCACCACACACAAACACAATTTAAGTCACTCTTTTGATGAAAAATACTTCAAAAACGTTTCTGAAATAAAATATACTTATGTTTTTCTTTTGATTCGTAACACATTAAATTTTACACGTTTTAATGATTCAGATTACAAAGCAAAAATCCCTCTTTCCAATATCCTCAGTGTAATAGCAAAAAGATTGTGAATACAATAATAATGTGAATATAATAATAATATATAAAAAAAATCAAATACTTACTCTGAGTCAAGATGGCAGGTGGTGGAAAAGGTGCTTTATTAGTTTCAAAAAATTTAACTGAAGTTATTGGACTTGAAAAATCTTCTGTGTATTCGTTTTCCAAGTTTGGCAGGTCATTGACTACATTGGTGACGAAAAAAAGCAATTTCCCACACTCACAGCCACAGGCTACTAGACGCCTAAAAAGGCAAATAGATTTCAGTTGTAGAAGCGCAAGCAGCTTTCAATTATTTAATCAGTTCTATTATTCAAAAAGCTCTCAATTATTACAAGTAGCTTTCATTTGCTTAATTATTTTAATTATTCCAAAAAAAAGAAAAAGCTTTGAAATATTTGTTGCCACAGGACAAAAAGTCGTATAGTAAAATAAGTAGCTTTTAATTATAGAACACTTTACAATAATCAAAAGTAGCTTTCAATGATTCAATCAGTTTAATTATTTCAGAACACAAATAGCCTTCAATTATTTGTAGCCACAGGCTAATAGGCATCTGCAAAATATGAGCAGTTTTACATTATAGAAAAAAAAAACTAGCAAGTAGACGTACAAGTAGCTTTCAATTATTACAAGTAGGTTTTGATTATTCCATCACTTCAATTACATTTCAAAATATGAGTAGCTAACATTATAAAAAAAATAATAATAAGTAGTTGCGCAGTTAGCTTTCAAATACTGCAAATAGCTTTTAATTATCCAATTAGTACGGTTAATCCAAAATATACGTAGCTTTCGATTATTCACAGCTACAAGCTACTAGCTGCCTGCAAAATAAGATTAGCTTTGAACTATAGGACAAACAATTAGCTTTTCAAAATGCAAGTATACAAGTAGCTTTTCACTTTACAAAAGGTTTTCACTTATTCATAGCCACAGGCTAACTGTAGCCTATTTTTCAACTGAAGAGGTAAAAGTCGCCGTCAATTTAAAAAGTAAAAACATATTTAATTAATTAGTTCAATTATTTCAATCATCTATCTTTGAAATATTCGCTGGCTCCTTTAAAAATATAAGAATATTTCAATTATAAAAGTTGAGTACTGAAGAGTGATGGAAACTATATATATATATATATATATATATATATATATAATGAAAAAAGAAATCACCAGTGCAACAGCACAAACACATAAAAAAAAAAAAAAAAGAAAGAAAGAGAAAAGGAAGACTGTTTTCCTATACATTCGTGATTAATATAGATCAGCACTTGAATGAGGCCTTAACCCTACTCATCCATACAATCACATAGGTCAAACAGCATAGCCATACACAATCAATCATAAAGAATAATCCATGGACAGGCAGTCGTGTCGTCAGTAAGTATAAGTCGTCATTTACCAAACATTAAAAAAAAAAAAAAAGACGAATAATTCAGAGGCAACAACCCAACACAAGGACTCATCAGGAGAATACACACTTGCCTATAGGGTTTTATATATATATATATATATATATATATATATATATATATATATATATATATATATATATATATATATATATATATATATATATATAGACTATAGCTTATTTATTTTCCATTTCTTTAAAATACTTCTAATTAAATAGTTGAGGTTTAAGTAAGTAGTAGAGTTAATAGGTAAGTTGTTCTCTAGCACAAAAGATTTGTTTAATTTATTTATTTGTTTGTGAATGTTGATTAATAAGCTTATGAACTTATAAATAGCTTGCAATTATTACATGTAGTTTCCGATTATTATATTAGTTCATTTATTTCACTTATTCACAAATGCAACTAGCTTTCAATTACAGAAGTACAGAAATATTTCAATTACTTAATTAGCTCAATTATTATAGTTATCTATCTTTGAATTATTCGCAGCCAAAGGCAACTAGGCTCCTTCAAAATACACTACTGCTAACAACTCACATCAGCACCAAGCCACCTGAAGCCAAAACAGCTTCGTACGCTCCTCCTCCATTCAAATCTATTGAAAGACTCCCTCCTTACACCCTTCCAGGAAGTTCGTATTTCCTTTAAATCTTTGTTTATGACATCCTCCCACCCCAAACGATGACGATCTGCATTCCATTTAGCCCTAGACGGTTGGCCGAAAAGGACAATCTTCGGAATCTGTCATCCTTCATCCGCAGAACGTGCCCTAGCCATCTCAACCTTTCTTCATTATAACCCTAGAAAGAGGGATTGAACCACATTTTCCGTACAGCCTGCTGTTTGAAATACGGTCAGTCAGCCCAGAACAATCGGTAGGCAATTTCTGTGGATAACATCTAAATCTTCATCCGCTTTTTGGAGCGCTCATGCTTCAGAGCCATATTTGACCGCTGTCATCACTGTAGCTTCTAATATTCTAATCTTGGTTTTTCGAATTATCTTTTTATTCTTCCCAACTCTATTTTAACTGAGAAAAAAAACACCCTGAGCCTTGACTATTCTACTTTTAACATCTTCACTGCTCCCACCGTCTTTGCTAATAATACTACCAAGGTATGTTAAGCTGCCCACCTGATGAATCTTTTCGTTACCCGACGTCACCTTTTCATCTTCAATTATTCCTAGCCTTAGTGACTTAGTCTTCTTAACCTTAATTTTCAAACCTATTGGAAATTGAAAGAGCTACTGCTCTTTTTAATAGTAGAAAGTGATTACGCCCACCACTTCGTCAAACACATTCAATAAAAAATTTAAGAGAGCCATTTTGTTCAACGTAGTTGAAAGGTCCGCAAATTATGTCTTTGAGGTTGACCCCCCCCCCTTTAGCCCTCCGGGCAAGGGTTGTAAGTTATGCCCTGGGGCATATAAGGTGCATATAGAATGGGTGATCGCATAAACTTCGGAGGGGGGGATCATTACCTTGGTAATCAAAAGTTTCAAGCCCTTTTTAAGATTCAGATTGACCGAAGGGTGGATATCCCCCCCCCACGCCACATATTTTCCCGAAATACTTCTGTTAGAAATTTTGAGATGACCATTTGTTCTCTTAGAAACTTTGAAAAGAGCTCATTAAGAAACTTTGAAAAGAGAGTCAATATGAAAAGAGAAGTCAAAAGAAAGCATTGCATGAGAAGTCAGAGAAGTCTTTGAAAAGAAAGTCAAAAGAAAGCATTATGGTTGCAGCAATTGCTGCAACTATAGTAAAGAGCAATCCACAAACCACAGTGACTAATGGTTTACAATTTGAAAAAATATCTAGTGAGGATATATTACCATTAGTAGCAGATTCGGGAATGGCATCTATTATCTCGGTTAATATTAATAGTAATAGTTTATTGCAAAAATATATTTAAAGGAATTTCAAAAAAGAGCTGGAAACGGTTTGAAAATGGCGTGAACCTTGAACAACAAAGAAAACCTTTTTTTGCCCATGGAAAGCACTGATCTTCTTTCTTTATTTTTCGTAACTGCGACATTGACAGCTTTTTAAGTGCCCATTCGAAAGCTGATTTTCATATCTACGTGCTTTTTACAAATTCGTCTTGATAACGCTGTCATAAAGTGCCATCTGGTGCTTTTTGTGACATTTCCAGAATAGATAGGCTCAGAATCAGGAAAAGAGAACCATCTTCATCGTACGTTCAAAATGTTAAGTCTCAGGTTTACAATCCCTCTCCTCTTTTTACAGTCTTCCTTATATACCCCTCCTCTCAGCCTCCTTAGTAAGTGTCATAAATCATGAGTGAGATCTTTTTTACTAATTACTTACTTAAAATGTAACAGGGTGTAACCTGTCCCCTTTTTAATTAAATCTGCTTATGGTGTTCTGTTCGAAAATTGGGCTATTTTCATGTCCCTGGGGCTGCACGCACAATTTAGCCCCACGAGATATTTTTTTCGATGTTCGACCATTTTTAAGAACGCTTCGAATTGTAATGTAATGTTGCACGAGGGGTGCAACACGAGGGGTTGCAGCAGCACCCATGCAAACAAAGGATGGTAAACAGGCAGTTCAGGGGCAACAGGCAGGTAAGCTGCCTGGTAAACAGGCAGTTCAGGGGCAACAGGCAGGTAAACAGGCAGGTAAGCTGCCTGGTAAACAGGCAGTTCAGGGGCATTTGATTGCTTTTCGAACCAAAAAAAGAATATCCCAAAATTTGATATCTAATGGCCGCTGATCCGTTCTAAGATAAAGCAAGAGGAGAAGAACGAAAAATGAAAAATTGTTAACACATGGTAGATACATTACTCTTTACTAAGCCAAGCTAGTTGTAATCCGAAACTTTAGGTTGGATCAGCTGCTTTCAAACCAGCCAAACATTACGCACAGAAAACAAAGAAGAATGAAGGAAATAATAAATATAAAAAAAAATTAAGTGGCTTTCAAAAAGGTCTAAAAAAGAAAAAAAAAGTTTTTTCTCTAGAATCTAGAATCTCTAGAATCTTCGTAAAAACGAAGGGCACAAACGGGTTGAAGCTTTGAATAAAATAGACATTGCTCCCCTCTTTTCACTTGTACTCCCAGATTCTCGAGAAAAAAAAAATTATTTCCTAATTTTTAGTCCATTCAGAATGCTACTTTTTTTTAAATTTATATTTATTATTTCCAACTTTTTAGACAGAAATCGCAACACAGAAGGTGCAAACTAACGCATCACAAGGACAAAGGACTACCAAGACTTAGACCTGTGTTAGTACCTGTGTTTCTGTTGATCATACATAATGTCTACCCAAAGGACGATACTTGGAAAAATCCTGTTCAGTTCAGGAAAAAAAGGACCAATGTCCACTTCTTCATATGTGTGGCTATCTCTGTTTTCTTTAAATAAGTGTAATCGTTCATCACTCCCACTTATCAGCCAAACCATCTGAAATAAAAAAAAAAATGATTGTAGATTGAAATTTTAATCATTCAAGTTTTACATTTATTACAGTTTTTTTTTTTACTTTGCATACAATTCATAACAAATTTTATATTAAGTCATTCAAATTGTGCAAACGTTAGGCTACAACTAATTCGTAAACATTTTATTTGCCACAAATATTGCCACGTTTTATTCACGCCATAGATTTGAACCACCGACTATATGAACCGAGGGTATCAGTAGGCTTTATTTCAGGGCAAGACTAATAAAAATTTCGGGTGGTAGAAAAAAAGAACAAAAAACATTTTTTTAAATACGTTTTTTTAAAAAAAAACATAGGTCAAAATAATATCATGTTTGTTAGAAATATTGCTGAATTCTGGACTTTTTATGTAATTTCAGCCTATAAGGGAGAGGGGAAGTCAGCCGCAGAGAGCAAAAAAAACATGACACATCAATTTTCTAAAACTACCAAAATCTACTTTTAAAGCCTCCAGCTTCAGGGGTCATCCTGCCATACTCCATTCCTCGTTAAAGACATGTGCAGTCCATGCAACGTGAATGGTTATTATAGACAATACTACTTCTACTACTAACAACTCACTGCAGTACCAAGTCACCTGAGGCCAATATAGTTACGCATGCTCCTTCTCCATCGCAATCTATTCAAAGCCTTCCTCTTTACACACTCATAAGAAGTTCCAATTTTCCTCAAATCTTATCTTACGAACTCTGCCCACCCCATTAGGGGATAATTCCCACCCCATTCGTCCTAGATGATTGGCAGACAAGCGCAATCTCTCACTCTTCATCTGCAGAGCGGGTTCTAGTCATCTCAACCGTGGACGACCTGCTTTCCATTTAGCCCTAGACGGTTGGCCAAAAAGAACAATCTTCGGCAATATATCATCCTTTATCCACAGAACATGCCCTAGCCATCTCAAACTTTCTCTTATTATAGCCCTAGAAAGCGAGATCGTACAGCTTACTGTTTGAAATACGGTTAGTCAGACAGTTACCCAAAACAATCCGTAGACAAGTGCACGAGAAGAAATCTAACAAATCTTCCCCCCGTCTTTCAGAGCACCCCTGCTTTAGAACCGTCAACAGTTCGTTTCGTGCATCATCTGACAGAGGTAATCCATATGAGCACTTATTCATTCACATACGGCTTTGCGCAATTTTGCACAAGGTATTAGGGGAGGGGGTGAAAAGGACAAAAAGTGCCTTTTCACTCCCTAATTTTATAACTTTCTCATTGTGTCCTTCCGTGACAGGTCTCAAGTAAAAACAGATTGGTGGGAATTCAACCCCTAGAATACTATAATTTTGAGAAATATATTTGACTTAATCAATGAATATGGGTTCTTAGGGGATGACCGCTCTACTAAAAGCAATGTTTCGTAAATAATAGAAAAGATAATTTTCACACACTTATCCGAAGAGAGAAAGGAGGACAACTTAAAGCTAAATTTGTTTTTGGAATTTCAGACCCACCCTCATCCAGAGAACTACTTGAAAACTTGCAAAAAGACCAGGAAGATACATGGGTAGCCAGACATAATGGACCTTTGTAGCCTGAGTCTCAGTCCAGTTGGATGGGTCTGCCCATAATTGTGATAACAGTAATAATAATAATAAGCGGGTGGTACATCCGCTTATATTTAAGATGATCCTACGTTACTGTCTGAAGAAAACGCGGGCAAGTGGGCCCTTTTAGAACCGAAATATTTATTAAGGATAAAATTTTGCATAAGGAGAAGATGGGTTAGGGGGATATGCAGCCCCTAATGTTTAAAATAAGCCTTAATACCCCCTCCCCTAACTCTTTATTGTAAAGTTGATTTAGTGAGCACAATGTGGTGAAAGTTTGAGGTAATAGTAGCATAAGCCTATCTTAAATAACAGATGTATTTTAATCTTGGGTGGTGATTTAACTATTCAGCAAAATCATCTAAAATTTACGATTTTACCTATACATAACTCTAAAACTTAACAAATCTGTAAGTAAAACTAAAATAAAACTGAAAAAGAAAAACAAAATAATGAAAACTATTTCAGCTATATATCAACATTTTAAACTATGAAAACATAAGAAAAGTAAGACAAAATCAAATTAAAAACTATTAAACCTAATACAATAAAACACAATTTATTAGTTCTTGTTGATGGTCAAAGAAAGATAACTCATAATCTAGTACGTTGATCTAATTACAGCTACTACGCACAGTAATTTTTCATATTTAAATACAAGAAGAAAAAAGTATGGCAAAAATTCCAAAAAAAAATTCAGAAAAGAAATTCGAAACTAAAGGGCAATTGGAATACGCAATTATATACGTAATTAATTTTTTAGACCATACCACTTTTCCATTTACAAAAATTTAAGAGAGAAAAAAAGGGGTTTAACTCAATTAAAGCAGTGTAAAAAAAGGCACAAAAATAAACTTCAGATAATAAAAATCCGAATATTTCGGCTCCACGTCCAGTATTCTTTATCAGCAGAAGAAAAAATTAAGAAAAAACAACAACAAAAAAACATTTTTAAAAAATCAAACCATTTAAAAAATATATTTGTTGTGTACCATAGGCATTCGTTTTGTCTTGCAAGTTTTCACAGTAATTGTAGTTCTGGTAAGTGTTTAAAGAGGGAAATTATTGGTATATAGACAACTGTTTTGTTTCGCCAGTGTTCACAGTAATTGCAGTTCTGGAAGTGTTGAAAGTGTGAGTTATATTTATATGTATATTTTTCTAGTTGTTTTTTTTTTCTCTTGTATTAGTGGTCTTTTCTTTAGATGGTTTCATACATTTTTTTTTACTGCTTTTTTATGTTTTTGTTTTTCTTAAAGTTTTTTTTTCCGTTGAAAAAGGCTCCCAGACTTGGAGCCAAAGTATTTGGAGTTTTATTGTTTTAAGTTTTGTTGTTGTTTTTTCGTGCTTTTGTTCCACTGCTTTATTTAAGTTAAACCCGTTTTTCTTTTCTCTCTTTCTCTCTTATTTTTCTGTAAACGCCACCGCAACAACCTAACGACAAGAAGACAAAGAACACCTATAATAAACGTAAAAAAAATACGAAAATATAACAAATATAATGTAAATAAAACGCAAAACACAAATATACTGTCATCTGCAATCTAAAAATAACAAAATGCTTCACATTGAAGACCTGCATCAAATAAGACTTCCAAACCCGTGTAAGAGCAATAGCAGATGCAATGGATGAAGTCCCCCAAGGACATGTGTGAAAATAAACTTATGTTGGACCTACAAAGATATTATTTCGTGTTTTAGGATCCACAATCAAAAACTGAAGCCTATACTCTTCAACAATTTTGTCGTCCTTTGCCAATGAGCTGTCAATAATAAAATTGGTTACAGTCATCTTCAAATCGGGGGGGGGGGGACAAGTAATGTAGAGAAACATAGTTTCTCATCAAAGCATCTATAGATTACTTGCAAATTTCAATGATTAAATGCAAAGAACCAGAATTATCAGATGCCTGGTATAAATTTTTTTGTGTAAAAAACAACAGAGGAGTCATTTCTTAAAGAAAATTACTTTAAAAAAGTACAATTTGTAAGAATTTAATGTCCATCTAGTTCAAAAGACTGCTAAAATAGCCTATTTTCATCCTCTCTGAAACCAATACATCTTTCAGAACTTGCCTCTGTGGCAAGTGGTTTGAAAGACCTCTAGCCTAGAACGTCCTGGGGACATTTTCCCTATAACTTTCTTTCTTGGATCTTTCAAAAGATTGAAGTAAAAGAATAGCAGTATATTAAAACTAAAAAGTAGCAGGCACCACAAACTCAGGAAAAAGTTCCTAAAGATATATGAAGCTTATTGACAAAGATTTCATAAGATATTCAAGTCAAACTGCTTGGACATTTTTCATTAATAATTGAAGATGATCTTCAAGTCGTTCTATGTTATTTTGCTCTAATATCATGCCTTGATTTGATACAATTTTAAACATGTTCTTTTGAAAAATTTAAAAAAGGATAAAGTACCTTTGTATAATATATTCAAGAACCTACAAACTTACAAACTATCCATTTTGAGTACAAAAAAGAAGAGGAAGTATCTGATGTTTGATGAAGTTTATCTTATGGATTTGTTATAGCATTAATTATAGTATAGACTAAACTATAAAGATTAAAAATTTTAGACAGATTATAGTATTTATTATGGTGTGAGATTATTGTACAGTATACTGTTAACATTACTGATTTTGTTATTTTAATACATGATATATCTGTGGTAGCATTTGTTATTTTGATTAATAGAGCATCTTATTTTATGTATTAAACCATTGCCATAAGTAACCATAAAAACATATTGTTCCATGATTATATCTTAAGCCTTGGCATATCTTCACCATGACAAAATTTTATTTATCAATGCTGATAATATTAATCTGCCAACGGCCTAATCATAGCACATTAACTTCAAATAAAAACGGATAAAATCTGACACAAGATGCTAAACTTAACATGAGAATATTTACTGAAACCAAAGGGCTCAACCTAACTTCCTTCACAAAACAGGGCAGCAACAACTGTTTGAGGCCAATACAGCAGCTTAAAGCTTTGCCAGTTTTTAATTTTACTTACCTAGAGAGTTTTTACTCCCTGGCTGCCTTGCAACAGGCAGATTTAAACAATAGCCCAGATTCTCACAGGTTTTCAGGTATAGCTCCCACCATGTTTTTGCAAGATATAAAAACAACAAAAACTACCATTATCAGTAAAGAAAAAAAAAAGAAGAAAAACACCCAAAATACCTCTGGTTGTAGGTTTCCTTGAAATAACATCCAATGAGAAAGCTGATAAGGTATAAATCCCAGCTCTATTGAGAAGCAGTTGAGGGCAAGTGACTCTAACTTCATATCCTTTTCAGTGATATCATACTCTGAGTACATGTTTAGATATTGTTTAGTTCCACCACTTTCATCAGGCTAAAAGAAGATTATCATTCTGCACCAAATTAGAGCCAAAAACGAAACACTCATACCTACACAGAAGAAAGGAGACAAGGGCCGTTTTCAAAAGTTGATAGCCAAAAGGCCCTTCTGTTGTATTTAATAGCATCCCCTCTCAGTCCACCTGCCCTCTGCTAAAACATACAATCTGCACTACCTAAGTTATCTAGAAAATTAATTTGATAAGCTTATAAAAAGGAGTTTTTCGAAAAAAAAGCAAAGAGCCATATGTAAACCTAAGACAAATAGGAATAGAGTCCTACAATGATCATGGTTGCAGTCATAGCTGCACTCAAGTAAAGATAGCTTCAGTCTGGATACATTTATAATGTACTATTAGAGATCATATTTGTGTGCCAAGGTGTTAAACAATGTTCTGTCTTAAATCCCATAATATTTAATAATGCTATCAGAGCAGTTTCTACCATACCTAATTGAGCCATTAATTAATACAAATCACTTGTCATATGCTGACAACTTTCTTCTTTTAGCTGATAATCTAGGTGCACTTCAAAATGCAATTAATGTTGTTTTCTCTAGACTGAATGAAAATGGTATTTCTGTTGATACTTCAAAACTGAGTTTCAAGTCTTTGGACCAGAGATCACCATGCAATGGTACAATCCAAGTTGTTCTAGCTACAATTCCATCTTTCAGTTCACTTAGGTATTTATTATGCCTTCCATTTGGAATGCCAATTAGATCCAAAAGATAGCTTACAATTGATTCTTTGAAAAAAAAACTCAGACATTCTTATGAACTTCTTGCCAGGATAAAGGGCCAATTTGATAAGACAACACTTGGTCAGCTATATAATTTGTTTTTTTGTACAACATGTGTTGTTTTTTACACCCTTTTGGAAACATTTCTTTGTTTATCATAAAAAGCAAATCTAATTATTGTTCTTTAGATTCTGCAAGTGTTTTCTCAATCTCCCTACTTGGACTTGTAATATCCCGACATTGGACCTAATTTACTCCAGGGTGCAGATTGAGGTAATGGTCATATCTCCTGACAGTGTGGTGCTATGAGAATTGCAAAAAAAAAAAAACAGATGAACTGTCATATAGATTTGCTGATAACTGCAAAGAAATTGTTGATTTTCCACTGATCTGTCTTCTATAAAGTGCCTTGCATTGTAAGTTGCAAAGTATTGCAGCATTTTACCCTTGTTAAATGAGTGCTTGGAAGTAATAATGTCAATAATTGTGTGGAGTTTTTGACAGTGTCCTTTTTTTTATACTCCACTTAGTCCATCTTTGTTATGTACTAGCAATAATAGATTGCTAGTCTAAGAGAAAAATTGTAAATGTTATATAGATAGCCTACCTACTTATTGAGGGAAAGCAAAACACTTTAAATGTATGTCTTATCTTTCTCTAAGCTACAATAGACAGCCAATTTAATGGTCTTAGAATACAGAAAAACTTCACCTACTCAGTGTCTAAAATTCATTTCAATTTGGGTTTGTTTTCATGGAAAGCATTTCCATGACACTAGAAAAATTTTTACTAAAAATAATGCTGCATGTCAACAACATCTTAGCATTTTTGTGTTATTTAGTTTATTTGTCTTATTGCCTAATTTAGAACTTATTTTAGTAAAATCTAATCACTAATATAAGGGACCGTTTAGTGAAAAGGAAGGGACCTTGGTGTGATCATTGATGAAAGGTTGAGGTTCCACAGCCATGTCCAGCATGTTGTCTTCCAAGCTAATTCTATCCTTGACCTATTAAAAGAAACATCTGTAGCTGAGAGGCAACAATATCCATGAAACTTTTTAAGGCTCTTGTTAGAGCACCATCTTAATTTTAGCATGTGCCTAGCTAGTCCCTCTTACTGGCAAGATGTTAGGCTCATTGAAAAATGTTAAGAGGCAAGCAATGAAGTGCATGAAAAGCCTAAAATCAGCCTCATATGAGGACCATCTCAAGTAGTTCAAGGTACCTACCCTTGTCTACTGACACATGCATAGTGAGATGATACTGACTTATAAACTCCAAAAGGAAAACTCTACCATCTACATGAGCAGCCACAATCTCAAAAGAGGACACTCAATGAAGCTACCAAAATTAACCTCCAGATCAAGAATCTGTCAAATGTACTTTTCAAGAAGAGTAATAAACCAATGAAATGAATTGTAGGGCACAACTGTTAGCACTATTTCCATCCAGTTTTTCAAACGTCAGCTTGACAAGGAGTGGGAGAAAAAGCAGTGGAGATTTGACTGGGAGTCATCAACTCAAGAGCACTACTGGTCCAGAGGACCTTAAAGCTCTCCAATGAATTAAGGTGAAAACAGCAACATTTATCAACCAAAACAATGTTTTGTCAAGTGAAGTTTTCAATGGTTGTCATATCAGTATTTTCAATCTTCTTTTATTCATGTTCTTATCTTATTATTTCTAACTTTCTTAATTACCGAAATTTAATATTGAGTCAGTAATACTCTGGCTCCTACATTTCATTGGACTGGATCTAGCCCTAGACTTGTTCTTTTTTTCAAAATTGGCATTATTTTGCACTACAAACTTAGTTTTGAGGAGAAATTAGTACAAAAAAATCCAGTCAGCAAAGGTATGCATGCAGCAACCATCAGTAAATAAAGAAGCAGTATTGACAGGGGAATTGAATGGTTCATTTCTTCTCATCACAATCTCATTACCATGGTTTAACCAATATTCTTCCAAATAAAAATGAAGATGAAAGTCTTTTATTTGCCCTATAAAAGTGTTAGCATTCATTTCTTTTTTATGAATTCTGCTTTAACTAAAAAAAATTCATAGTATTCATCAATGAACATTCTTCCTGAGGAAGAAACACTATGAAAGATAACTAAACAATGCCATTATGTTCCTTATTATACATTCTGTCTAAATAGAATTTCACTATTATAGTAAATTGCACCTCCTCTCCAACCCCCAATCCTAAAAGGGCCAGATAAAACCCTATATAATATATCAATATATTGTTTTTCACCACCAAAACAACCATTATACCTCATTAAAATGGGCATTTTATACCTTTACTACACTATACTGTCATGTCATTATGAAACTATGAGAACAGTTAGATAAATATATCAGCCCAATTAAAAAAAATGTACTAAAAAAACCTGAATTATACTGGAAGAAATTATGAAATTCTGATATAAAGGAACTTTCAAAATATAAGAAAAAATGTGTTATTTTACTGTTTTCTTCTTGCTCTATATTTAACCTAGACTAGTGGTATATCAAAGGGGGGGGGGAACAGTCATCAAAGGTTTCAGCAGTTGTCATGTTACTAACTTATTCTTTTTATTCTTCTAATTTTTAAGTCTTAATCTTTTTATTCTTCTAATTTCTAAAATTTTAATTATCACAGTAGCAGACATTCTATCCAGAAAGCATTGGTGTTCAATCATGAAACTTCAAAGAAGAGACAAATGTGTTTTTTGATGTTTAGGGTGGGGGCTAATTTGTCCTTTTTTAATCTTTACAACACAAATACTCCAAAAGACATTTTTAATGAAAAGACCTTAGAGAAGATAATACCTTTTTAGATCCTTTCCTATCCCAAGAGTAAATATACAGTCTAAATTACATATTTCCTTTATGTTTTAATTTTTTATTTTGTCAGCATTTATTGAACTATGTGTATTAAGAGTGAGACATGGCTAATTGCATGTGAAATTTCTAATTTGGGATGTATATTTGCACATTTGGGGTATTTCAGTGAAGTATTGCAGAAGCAGCTTCAAAATATGTTAATTAGCCTAAAATATTTCTGCATATTTTGAAGTAAGAATTATTTAATTAATACATTCTTACTTTGGTAAAATTCTAGTTTAGCTGTATTTTGCTATCTTGGAAAGGCATATGGTTGGGAAAATACAGCTTTCAGGATGGAGTCTAGGCCTATAAACTAAAGTGTGCCCTGGAAAAGTATTTTAAAATACCTATATCTACTTCTTCTCTCTCTAGAGGGCTGTGACCTTTGAAAATCATTGCATTACAAGCATGAACCTTGTAAAACTGATCTTCTGCTTAAACAAAGTAGAAGAAAACTGTTTTCAGCTTCACAGCTTTGCTCAATCCCAATTTATGAGGTTTCAAAGATCTGCAACTACATTTCTTAAATTAATAAAAAAGACATTGATATGGCTTAAAATTCTACTCAAATAACAGGAATTGCATTTTTAGAACTAAAACTAGAGAAAAGGAAACTAATAACTAAAATTAAGGTAAAATGTCAATTAGGCAAATTTCTAAGACTTAAAAATTAGAAGGTTAACAAGGAAACTTGGCAATTCCTTCCCAGAGTATTTTTTTGGTCCTGGATTCATTACTGAAAGTTTCATTTTCCTAACGTAGCCTATCCTATTTCCAAGATAGAAAAAAGTGACTAAACTAGGCTAGAATTTTGTCTTTACTTCTCTGGGCTGAAATTGTGGCTCTTGACACTTCTTATTAGAAAAAAAATCTGAGCCCTCAATTCACACAACAGCAGAGTAAAACATTTGATGTGGGGCATGATGATAGTCTACTGCCCCTTTGTAATTATCATAGTTTATTCTCAAGAGCAATTTTAATGTTTTATTACCAAAAATATTCCTATATCCTACCTTAATAATGGCAATCCCTATAATGAGAGAGCTTTGCACCCCATCATCAGTAGGTCTATAAAATCCATTTATTGCAATAATTTCAGCTTGGTGTGGAATGTATGTAAAAGGTATTTCTTTGTCTGTAGGAAAAGGCTGATTTCTGTCATTTTCCCTGTTTGCAAAACTGAATAGGTGAACAGGTTTCCTTAATGCTGCTAAGACAATTTTTGCCCTATTGTTGGTAAGCTCACTCAGAGCAGCATCTGAGGCATCACCACCATTTTGTTCCATTTCCTCAAGGATTGCGAGTGAATAGACATTTGATTGATTAGGTAGGCTTAATGAATGTAGCTCTTTAAGATTCGCATATAAGGATGCCATTCCAGCATTCAATAATTCAAAAATTATCGCTATTTTATCTGCATTGCCGGTCGATTTAAATATTAGCTTGATCACCGAATAAATAAATAAAAGCCAAATTATAACGAAGCATGCGAATATTATTAGGAGAGAAGAAATATCTCTCAATCAGTGTTCGGTCAAGTACTTCAAAAAAGTATTTAAGTATAACTACCAAGTACTCAACTAAAATTGTAATTAAGTATCAGTGCAAAGCACTCAAAGTAAATTGTACTTAAATACTTAATACTTCAGCACAGAAATACAAGGCCTGAAGGCTTTTTTTGCATGGCAAAAAATATGGTCGTCGGGAGAGAAACTGACATTAGTTGCTCAATTGTCTCAAGTGAAAAATTGAAAAGAAACTCCATTATAGTACCACCAGGGCCGTATCCAGGGGGTGGATGCTACTCGGTTTGACCCCCCTTCCCCCGTAATGCTTCTCCGACTAACAAATTCGTCAAAAATGCTCTAATCGTGCTCAGGAAGTTAAAAAAATTCATAGGAGGGTATTTTTTGCAAACCTGCCCCCAAACAAACTTCTTTAGGTAAACAACCTCCCGAACGAGATTCATGAGTACGGCCCTGAGTACCACTGACAACAGCTTTGCTTCAACCATATTACAAGTTCTGTAGCAAACAAAAACAAAATACTGGCTTCTCATTTACTATAACAATATAAACTGTCTAAAAATTATACCAGTATAGACATTCATAGTGGCTTCATTGGGTGAACACGACGGGTGACGTAACAAGCATTGCATATTGAATAGTTATGTCAAATAGGGTTTTCTGCTATTCGGATTTTTTTTTTCTTATGTCACCCGTCTGAACGCCATACTAACCTTTGTTATGAGCTGACTTTTCAGAACTACTTGTACTTGGAAGAGAACATGGATCTTGCAGTACCCCCTCTTCCATACTTTCTTTATTTCCTTCATGATCCATTAGGAGTCTTTTACTTTTAGAAGACTGTTTTTCTGCTTCCTCCTTGTATTCGACAAATGACTGATGCAAGCGAGGTTGGACATGCTAAAAAAAAAAAATTTAAATACAAAAAAACGGAAGACATTGCACATTCATTGAAATAGCATAATTTTGTTTAAAAATTTAAAGAATAAAGTATATGAAGATCAGAGGATTTAAGATGATAATGAAAAAACGGACTATGCATGATTAAATAGCCTATGGTCTGCTCAAACAATTTAATATATGATGGTAGTAGCTCACCTAAAGCCTCTTGCTCGTATACTTATTTAAATCAAGCTATTAAAAGATTTGGCATGGATCTTAATTTTCGAGATTTAGGTACCTGGTAACCATAATTTTTGATTTGGTGCATAAGCCGCAAGAGCAAAAACAATTTCTTAAGTCCAAGTGGCGTAAATACAGAAGAATCCTATTGTGAGGGGGGGGGGGCAAACTTTCGATACCTCGCGGCGGAAAATACTACAAATTTTCAACCTAAAAGTTTATTTTTTCAAATATTTACAAAATAGATATAGTGGCAGATTAAGGATTCCGGAAAAGGGGAAGGAGCTTGGTTACGATATAATAATGACACCTACTAAGTTTGTCTAAAGTACTTATAGCTGTAGCAAAAGGTGTCACTACCCCTTTTCCTTTACGAGACGACTGCGAGAGTGTGAGACAAAACCAAAAACGTGACGACTATATTATATTTGAAAAATACGGTTTAAAGTGGTGAAAGCTTTCTGTTAAAGGGCTAGTGAACGGCTTGAATAGAATATGTTCTACGCTGCAAAGTGCCGGAAGCTGTTGAAATGTATTATCAAAAAGTGTAATATTCCTTATATACTCCTTTTAAACAATTATTCCAAAAATCGTAAAACTAAAAGATAAATATTGTGCAGCAAGAGGGAGGGGAATATAGCTTCCTTGCCCCACAGCAACTTCCGCGCCTGTCTAAGAGAAGAAAAATAATGCCTACATATTGATGTGAATCCTAACCTAGAGTGTGCTTGGCAACATATCAGGCAGCTAACTGCAGGAATTTATTTATTTTTTTCTTGAAGATAGTTATTAGCTGGAACCACTCGAACTAATATAAGTAACTGTTTGCTTTGTCCCTGGTGTGATTGAGCTCCAAAACCGCGCTATAGTTCACCTCCTTCTGAGTTATGTCCAGCTGTCAGCAACTGTACTTCTGAAGTTTAAATGCAGTTAGGCATGATTACTGGACAGTTAAGATTGTAGAAAGATCATGGTAATTAGATAATAGTTGCCAAACAATAGCGTATTTTCAGAAGCCTGATGTGTCCCATAGTTCAGAATACTAAAATTACTTGTGTTCTTCACAATACACTTACCTTCAGTGGCTTGTTAAAGCCGGTAGTGGGTTACTCGCGAATTTGTTTTAATTTCTAGAAGACTTTAGAGAAGTTCAAGACACAAATATACTTGGTACTTAAGTAACGATAAGTACACACAAAATGTATTTAAATATGTGCTTAACTTACTCTTCAAAAATGTCTTTAAGTAAGTGCTTGGAACTATACTTAAGTACCTTCTTAAGTACATGTATTTAAGTACCAATCTGATACTGCTTTCAATTATCCTATTAAAATTTTATCTCACAGCATATAGGTTTGAATTCATCTTCTTTCTTTCAAGTTTAATATAGATTTTGTTGTAATTTAATTGAATAACTGGATAGTAATTCCTAATTGGGCTTATTTTAGAGACACAAGAAATAGATGAATTTATTTATTCATGTATAATATACAAACGATAAAAGAATACATACCAACGTACTACCTTGAAAGCAGGGGAACTTATTGTCCACTTGATTTGGAAAGATACCTTTTTTGGTATTTTCGTCGGAAAAAAATTCCACCCCTAGACTTTGAAAATTTGCCCCCTAAATTTGGTAAATTGGTACCACTGTCTATAAGTTTCTTTAGCCAGGAATACAAGGGAAAAGATAAAAATATTAAAAAAAACATGTACTCTAAATCGTGGAATTTCTTACTGTTTTAAAAAGTAGAGTTATGAGAACGAGTCAAACCTTAGCGTAAAGAGCGGGGCGTTGAGGAGGAAAAGCCCCTTTCATATACGGAGTAATTTCTGTTCGTTTTAAGTTTTAATGTTGCTCCTTACTTTCATTTAAAAAACTTGTTTTTTTATTTAATTCAGAGGCATAAGACTGAATCTTTTAAGAATTTCACTTTTTAATATTTTCAATACTCTTAGAAGATATCTTTTTTTTCATTTGACTACTACGATGCGTAATGGATAGATTCCCATAAAAAATCATTAAAGTCGTAAAGGACGTGAAGGTCTTTAGTATAACTACTACTAAAATGTGTTACAAGATTTTTCCCTACATCTAAACAGTAAGTCAAAATCTGGATTCTTAAACATAAAAGCAAAAAAGGTTTTACAAATATTTTTTTGATTAACCAATGAAAACTACTTCAAATAAAAAGGAGTGAAATACAGTTTTAAAAACCTTGCTGCAAGAGAAGTTGTGACAGAAAAGTAAAGAGCTACAGTAAAGATCAGATGGGAGAAATAAAGTTAAATAGTAATTCAGGTGTAAAACGAGCACAAATCACTTTCGGTAAATAAGTAAAACCCAAAATGAACCAAAATTACATTAAATAATCATATTATACTAAAACCGATCAGAAACTATCACAAACTGGAGTATTGCAAACTATGTCTTGTAAAGGCTACAACGTCTTTTGCACTTGACAGAAAAAAACAAAACATTTTAAACATTGTCTCTCATACAGCGTTAATAAGTATAAAATTGCTTAGACTTTCTAAGATGAATATCAATACCCACTAAATATTTTCCAAAGATTATTTCAGTAATCTTGGTTAATATAATTATTTTCTTATTTTGTTGACGTTATGACAACTTGAAATTCATAGCTCGAAAAAAAATTGTTTTCATTAAAATGCAAATAACGTTCTGGTTTTTTCTCGTTTATTTCTTTTAAACGAGAACAGAATATCTAGTATTAAAATACTTAGATTATGGCTGCTTGGAATAAAACCTAAATTAATTTCTTTGAAAAACACACCATAAATGAATTTAATAGATATACCCCTCCCTTTTCCCTATATATCCCTTGTTTCCTTTCCTGATAGAAAATAACAGAACATGTTATCATTGATAGCAACTGCAAGAAGCCCAAAGGCAGTCGAGTATCTAATTTTTTGGCTAATTTTAATTGTGTAGGTTATTGATAACTCCGTTTTGTTCTTCCATGCTCAGGGCTTCGATCACTATTATTTAGACGGGACGTCAATTGAGGAGGAAGAAGTTGTCCTATAAATTTTGAACTTTCTGATATTTTCTCTAAAATATTTTTTTTTTGTATTTTCGTTGAAAAAATATCTTCAAACAATAAAACTTACCCTCTTAGATGTGAAAAATACAATTTGCTCTCCAACTCTCTCTACATTTTTGCACAGTGATATTCGTTTTTTATGCAAATGATGAAAGAGACTTCTATACAGTACCTTTTTGTTTTAAGTTTAACTTTATTGACTGTTGTCATTTCAGTGCTTGTTGTGCTTCACTATATTTAGTGATGGTGATGTTTGTTCATTTTTCACTTGAATTCGCTATTTGACTTTATTTCCGCTCGTGTATGTTTATCGTTTCAGTCGATTTTTTTCTCTAGAATTTTGCGCGGCAATTTCAAAAAAAGCCTAGTCACCTTTCAATTTCAAAGCGCTTCTATTTGAAGGTAAAATAAGGACCCTCTATTCCTATATATACAGCCTATCAATGGAAAGTCGGAAATAACCTGCAAATGGGGCTCTTGAGAAGGAAATATGTTAAGGAAACAATTCATACATCATAATATGCCAAAAAATCATTGCATAGGCTAGTTGACACATTTGAAGAGGTTTCCACTATACTTTACCTTAACCCTCTAATGTGCGAATGTCTTGCCCAAATTAAATGTTTCCCATGAATTTCCTTTTTTTTTATTTTGGTAGCATTAAAGAAACAATTCTTGCATCATAGGCCTATGCAGAAAAATTTAGCCTTGGCAATGTATTTTTCTATTTTTCACTTTGTGGTCACAAAGGTTGAAATAAGTGATACATGGCCAAAATGCACATTATTTTTTGAAGGGCTGAATGAGGCTACCATATAAGTGCTACAACAAAGTAGAAATCAGATTCTGTTTCAACTTATGCCAACTATTATCCTAAACAATGTTGTATCCTATGTGGTTATGTCCAACATATAGTCTATCAGATCATCTGTTACATCAGGAATGAGAATTTCTTTGAGAGGAATCTACTCATTCTTAAGAATAAGGAATCAACTAGTAGACCAAGTTTATACAATAGAACTAGCTAATCTTTAAACCAAATCACAAGCTGCCTTAGTTTTTTGCATCAAAATAAGATTAGTATCTTTTTGCAAAGAGTCATTTAATTTTTGGGAAAGCTAACCTTGTTTATTAATAGGCTAATGTTAGTACTTGTATTATATAGTCCCAACCACTTGTTCAAATTGTTGATTCATAGATACACTACCATAGATGTAGAACAGTTTTTTGTTAGTTTCTTTCAGCTTACCTTGAGACAAGACAAAAAGAAGTGACAGACTACATAAGAAATATATATTTTAGGCTATAGGCTATATTTGCACATTAGGGTGGCTAGGCGTAAAATATTTGGACAGTTTGAAGTTAGAAAACAATTCTTACTTGATAATATGCAGATTAATATGCTTAACATATTAGGCATACAGACCTGCAATATTTTACCTTCACCCCTCCAAATGTCCAAATGTATAGCCCAAAGTTTCTAAAGTATTATATTTTTATCATACTAAGGTATATTTCATAAGGATTGATCATCAGAGAAACAGGTTCTACTTAGATAAAGAATATTAGCTTTTACAAGTACCATAATATCCTACATTCATATGGTGCAACAGAGGTTGAATAAGGAATCATTTTTTTTAGCTATTATTGTAGTTAGATTAGAAATATAGTTTTACACTACTATCAGCAACATTATAGTGGGCAATAGAAAGTATACATATTTGTGCATATCAAATTAAGGATAGAATTTCCCTTGGTTGTTGGGATTTTTATTATCTACTTTAAAGTAATGGAATTACAAAGAAAATTTAATCTTAGATCATTGGCACTAAAAACTAGAAATATACCAGAGTTCAGGAATTTACAGAAGACTAAGTCAACACTACTTTGCAGTTGCTGGTAAGAGTACTGTATTTGTACAGCGTTTTGATTAGGGGAAGAACAAAAGCAGCAAAACACAACCAATTAAAAGGATATCATAAAAGTTTGGTCTCACACTTGCCCAAATGATTTCATCATAATATAAAAGTTTGGGAATATGGATTAATTTGGGGAATGGTCACAAGGACTAAGTTTTATGAATTGGGAATGGTTATTAATTTCCAATAGGACAGGATTCTTTGTTTAGACCTCTGTTATGGCAATTATGTTGATTTTGTGTACCTGAGAGTGGGTCTCTAGTTCAGTCAGTTTGTGAAATGGCTTTCAGGGTGAATAACAAGGAACTTTGGGAAAGTAAAACAATTACTATAACAAGCAGTTTTTGTTAATTGTAGGAGCCAGATGGGGATGAGAGGAGCATGAAATTGGGGGAAGAGAACCATCTATATTTGTATGAAAACTGGTGTTGTCTGACATATCACTAATCATCCAAATTAGGATATCAGATGAGGGAACCAATTTAAGGCCAAAACTTTACAAAGTAATAGCTCCCTATGACTACTGAGTTAGCCTGTGAAACAGGGATTCTACTATGAACTTCACAATATACACTGGCAAAATATTCCATAGTATTAATAGTTATAGCCTACTCCATAGCCTATACTTAATGTAGGATAGCCTAAGTTTTTAAGGTAATACATAATAAACACTTTTCCCAACATTATTAGCTTAGAACTGATTCCTAAGATCTAGGGGAAAATCCAATTCCTAAGATCTAGGGTAAGTGTTTCACTCAGCTTTAACAATATCCTAAAATTCACTTGCATAAAAATCCCAAGAATTAGGAAATGACAAAAAATTAAGTAGTTTTAACCAGGGAAAAAAACAAATAGGCTGATATACTCAATATATACATAAGTAATATATACTCTATATACACTAAGTGGGATAATACTAATAACATATAGAGCCCATAGGCTACTTATTATACTTTTTAATATACTGGTACCTCCTTTAGGGGGAAGCTACTTTTTGTTTATTAGTAAAACCTCTTTCCAGTTTAAATTTAAAAAAAAATGTTACCAAATTTTCTTATCAGCAAATTTTCAATGATGGCTTTTTTTTATTTTGGATCTTAGATTACAAATGAAAACTGGCTGTCTCTTATATAGCATTGGGAACAATGCTACTAGTGATTAAGTCTCTAACTTTAAAATCTGATTAAAACAAAATATGCTAACTTCTTCCCTGCAAAATAGGTAAAACATGTTTTAATGAGAAATCATACATGACAATTCAATTGAAAAATTATCAAAGTAAAGGCACTTAAGCATGGTAAAACAATTCAATTGACAATTAAATGGAAAAATGAATTAGAATTAAAGTAAAGGCACTTAAGCATGGTAAAACATCTGAAGCTAACTTACTGTGTAAAGATTAAAAAGAAATTCACAAATCTACTTATTTGTATTATAAGTATCAAGCTAAGAGTTTGTTTCCTACAAAGTCTTTGGTAACCATCTTTCAAAACCTTTGTCCTTACTTTTTAATGAAATTGTCTCTGCTGTTGAATTCTCATATTGTTGGTTATTAGGTTATATTCATACCATGAAAAAGAGAGGCAACAAGCAGGATTTTGTGGTGTCTGTCCCATTACACTTACTTCTGTTTTCTACAAATTATATGAAAGCTTGTAAGCTGAGTGGTTAAAAGTAAATATAGTCCCAAATGTTGACAGGAGGAAATCCAGAAACTTATGCTCTACATTCGCCTCCCACTATCTTGTCCATCTTATAGACATAATCTATAATATACTTGAAAAACTCAATACCTGACACAATATTATAGCAGTGGACTTAAAAGTTTTTAATTGAATTAACCACATCACATTGATAGAAAAAATACTCAGTGCATTTCAAATTTTTCTTTTTAATTAGAATTATCTGAAATTGCAGCTTGGAGCAATCTAAGGATTTCTCCTTGTAGAGCTCCTGAGTTGACTTCAGGATTCTTTAGTGACCAGCAGAATAGGGTAGGCTGCTTAACTAGTTTTGACTGATGACATCTAGCTCTTGAGTTAGGACCAATAGTGGGAAATAATGCTGGGAGTGTATTAGCCCTCATTAACTTATAGGTTAAATGGCATTACCTCTGTTTCCTCTACATACAGGAGTTGCTAGTTTCAGCTTTGCTAGTCTTGCAGGGTAGGAAAGTTCCTGCATGCCAGATATCACTTTGGTGGCACATCTCTTCATGTCTTCCAACACTTTTATGTCTTTATTAAAATAAGGGTAGGCTAAAGTTATTCCAGCCTCAAGCCCCATGGTTGAATTAGTAGCAGCAGTAGACTTCTTAGCATTAGTGCTGAATTTTAATTCATCATCAATGGTGATTCCAAGATCTTGCTCAGCATTTATAGAGGAAAGTGGGTGACCATAAGACAAGTGGGTGACAAGAGACAATAAGATTGACAAGGGTTCATTTTGTCAAGGTGAATGACATGGCACATGAAAACATTAAATTTAAGAAGCCAAGCCTCAGCCCATTGATCAAGCAGTCCAAGATTATTTCATTGAAGGGTATGATCTTCACATGACAAGGCTGGTCACATAAGATTCAGGTCGTCAGCATAGCTTGTTAGTTTACTGCTGATAGTGGAAGGAGCATGATTAATGAAGATATTAAAAAGTTTAGGACCCAAAACTCTACCTTGAGTAACTACTCAAAACTTGCTGTGACAAAGGAAGAATACAGCTGCCAGAGTTGTCAAATAACTGAATACACTGATATTTCATATGAAGAAAATCTAGGATCCAGAGCAGGGACTTCCCCTCGCTTGACAGCACATAATTTGATTGCAAGTTACTTGTGAAAAACTTTAGAAAAGTCTAGAAGAATTATGTCAGTAGGCATTCCTGCATCAAGTAACTCTGTGATATGGTCGTATGATTCAAGGTGATTGGTAGATCTTCTAGAACAAAAGCTATGCTGTGAGCTATGCAAGAGATTATTTGCTTCAAGATATCTAATAACTGCAGAATTGACAATTCAGCAAAGGTTTTCAGCAAGGTCTTTTTTACCTCTCTTAAGTATTGGAATCATATGAGCTGTTTTCTAATCCAGAGGTGATCCCTTCCCAATTTACAATGGTGTGTCTCAGGGAGCCCTCTTAGGCCCAATTTCATTCCTCACAATGATAAATAACCTTTGTGTCTATTTGTCAATTGAATTTTTTGATGATCTAACTTTGATTTGGCTACAAATGGAAATGGCAGTGTGGTCTTCAAAGTTATCTAACTGTCTTAGAGACAAGCTTAAATAAGCCAGTCGAAATATCCAGTTAAATAATTTTATATCTATTCACTGTCAATAAAAAGGTATCATCCCTATTTTGAACTGTTTTACTTTCGTCATGGAAAGGCAATGTGGTCTTCGAAGTTATCTAACTGTCTTAGAGACAAGCTTCAAGAATTGAAAAAGTAGCCAAATGGAATTCCTTGAGCAGATATCTGAGGAAGCTGTTACAAGTGGTATGACAGTTAACCCTTTAAAGTCAACAATTTTAATAATCAATTTTCTTCAGACCAAGTCTTAAGTTTTCTTTTACCAGTCCAATCTCCCCTGAAATTTCAGTTAGTACTGTGAAGTTACTGGGTGTCACCATCTCAAGTGAATTAAAATCGAATTTTCATATTAATAATATTTTTTAAATACAGAAATACCACATCCCTCCTTAATCTCATTAAGAAATTTAAATGTCCAAAATTGCATTCTTTGATTATGTTCTTTTTGTACACCAAATCTGTCAGTTTGCCTGTCCTGTTTGACATCCTAGTATCTCCAATTATAGGCCAGAAAGAATAGAGGCAGTCTATAAAAGGTGCCTAAGTGTTATCTTCAATGAGGGTTAAGCCTCTTGTATGTCCCTTCTTCAGAGAGCCAATTGAGTCACCCTCAAGGAAAGGAGAACATAAATTTCCTTGTATTTTGCTAACAATGCCCTCCACAACCCCCAGACAAATTCCTTTTTTCCTAGTCAATTGTCCCTGCTTTGACCTTGCCTCCCTTGTTCTGCTTTGACAAAAATTCCTCTTTTACCCCAATAAACTGTCCACTGAAAAACATGGAAGAAGTTTTTTCCAGCACATAGTTGATTTGTTAAATGAGTTCCCCTTCTCCCCTTTTTTACATTACAATTGTTTAATGTTTATTTTGCAAATTTTGTGAATTCCTTTTATATGTTTTTTAAACTAAATTGTGTTCTGTAGGTTTAGTCACAAGACTGATTGTTCTTGTGTTTTATTTAGTCTATTCCCTTTTAATTCTCCAAGTTTTAATCATTTTTTATGTCTGTTATATTTGCTCCTTTTTTTTTACTCCAAAGTGCGAATTCGGCCCATCTGGGCTTGTGATAACCATTTTCAGAAATGAAAGTTTTATCTTATGTCTAGATTTAGGCAAGGGGCATTAGTGGTGGGTCAATCAAGAAGAAAAAGAAAGTTGAACTGGGAGACTTGATGCCTTCTAAGAGATTGGAATATGAATCAAGTACATTTTAAAAATTTTTGAAATAATTTCACTCTGTAATTCAGATTAAAAAAAAAAATCAGTTTATTTTATTCTAGTCAAATATAGCTATTACTTTAATTCTCTCATGCTGGATACTCAAATTTATGTCAAGAGTTCAGATGTGGCAGTTAATTAATTGTCTTATTTTGAATCAGACCAATTGAATAATAACAAAAATATTATTGCTATCACTTGACAATAGTCGTTTTCAGCAAAGTAGAAATTGAAGTTTCTTGAGTATTACCAATTAAAAAACAAAATAAAAAAGCATTTAGTACTTAGTTAATTTGAAGTAGATGAGCTCTTTTTTTTTGTTAGATAATATTCTTTCCTTTGCCTAGTTAAGGAACTAAACTTCTGCAATCCATAAATAAAGCTAGGGTAAATATTAAACAAAAAAAAAACAAGGTTTTTTTTAACTGAAAGTAAGGAGCGACATTAAAACTTAAAACGAACAGAAATTACTTCGTATATGAAAGGGGCTTCTTTCTCACCAACGCCCCGCTCTTTACGCTGAAGTTTGACTCTTTCTCTCAACTCTTCTTTTTAAAACAGAAAAAAAATTTAGCGTAAAGAGCGGGGCGTTGGGGAGAAAGAAGCCCCTGTCATATACAAAGTAATTTCTGTTCGTTTTAAGTTTTAATGTTGCTCCTTACTTTCAGTTAAAAAAACTTGTTTTTTTTTGTTTAATTTCTGAATGTTCTTGAATCAATGCATGTTTTGGTTTTGGCTCTCTGCAGAGGAATATTTAAAACGAAATTTGCATATTTTTTTTTTTTGGCTAAATTGCTTTCTCATAATTTTGATCGAATGATTTTGAGAAAAAATAGCGGGGGAGGAAGCCTAGTTGCCCTCCGATTTTTTGGTTAATTAAAAAGCAACCAGAACTTTTAATTTTATACAATATCTTTTTATTAGTAAAAGATATATGTAACTTATTAATTAGCTTACGTAAAGAAGTTTTATATTCTCATGTTTTTATTACATATATGAGGGGGTTCGCCCCCTCGTCAGTACCACGCTCTTCACACTAAAGCTTAAATTTTGTCGAATTCATTAAGAATGACCCCTGAATCACAAAAGCCGTAGAATAAATAGTTGAAATTACTAAGAATACTTAGCGTAAAGAGCAGGGTATTAGGAGGAGGTGAGCCCCTAATATGGGTAATAATTTCTGTTCGTTTAAAGTTTTAATTCTGCTCCTTATTTCCAGCTGAAAAAAAAACTTTTTAATATTTATTTTTTCATTGTTTGTTTTTTTTTTTTATAATGCTAGTAAATCCTGCGCTCCCTTCATGGAAATTTTCTTCCACCATGACAAATTCCTCGATGGAAAGTTCCCCAAGCCGATCCCCCTCTTCTCAATCCCTTCCCCCAACCAAAAACTCCTCCTGAAAACGCCTGCACCCTTCCCAATAACCATTACTACATGTAAGCACTGGTCAAAGTTTGTAACTTGTAGCCCCTCCCACTGGGACTGTGGGGAAGTAAGTCGTCCCCAAAGACATAGTTATAAGGTTTTTCGAGTACGCTGAATAAAATGGCTATCTCAGAATTTTGATCCATTGACTTTGGAAAATAATTAGCGTGGGAGGGGGCCTAGGTGCCCTCCAATTTTTTTGGTCACTTAAAAAGGACACTAGAACTTTTCATTTCCGTTAGAATGAGCCCTCTCGCAACATTCTAGGACAACTGGGTCGATACGATCACCCCTGGGAAAAAACAACAACAAACAAACAAATAAACACGCATCCATGATCTGCCTTCTGGCAAAAAATACGAAATTCCACATTTTTGTAGATAGGAGCTTGAAACTTCTACAGTAGGGTTCTCTGATACGCTGAATCAGATGGTGTGATTTTCTTTAAGATTCTTTGACTTTTAGGGGGTGTTTCCCCCTATTTTCTAAAATATCGCAAATTTTCTCAGGCTCGTAACTTTTGATTGGTAAAACTAAACTTGATGAAACTTATATATTTAAAATCAGCATTAAAATGCGATTCTTTGATGTAGCTATTGGTATCAAAATTCCACTTTTTAGAGTTTTGGTTACTATTGAGCCGGGTCGCTCCTTACTACAGTTCATTACCACGAACTGTTTGATTAAGATAGCTAACATGAGGATTCTTGCTTACACAATGTTCAAAGAGAATTTTAATGAAATAGCTCAATCCATTTCAACACATTATGGATTTAATACTCAAGCTATTTAAAAAATAATGGAAAAAAAGGAAACTTATTCATATAAAATGAGGAAGGAAATTTGTCGGGTAATAACATAGATATCATGTATGACATCCAGTGGGTACTATAAAATTACAATTTGGTGAGCATTGAATTTTAAGTTTTGCTTTTGGTATTCCTGAGCAGGGAGGATGTTAGGCTTTAATGAAAGCCTATAGCTATTCTCATTCTAATAGCAGTATCAGCTACCCTGATACTTGCTGCTTACTCTTATTATGCCAACACTAGTGGCACCAACTAGTACCCCCGGTTTCAGAATATTTGGGCTACATTTAGCCTATAAGGATTGAAACCAGAAAAACAAATTAAAAAAAAAATATTTCATTTAGGAATTGGATGGCCTAGCAATAAACTAAAGTTTCTTACTAAAATTACCCTTGTTTTGGACCTCATAATTAAGGAGATTTTGCAGACTTTGCCTACATGTGTATTTGTCTGTCAACCAAATCTGAAGAAATGTTCTTGGAATATTTTGTTTTTCCTTAAGGTAATTCAAAATTTAGGAGATTGAGCAAACATACAATCATACAGGGAATGACATTGAACTAGTTGGAATGTATGCGTTTGAGCAAAATTGGATATATGCATGAGCAAATTACGATATTTAACTCTGGGAAAAAGAATAGAATTTCCCCACATTAAGGACAGTATTATTGGACTGTAAAGTAAGTATATAAGGCAGCAAATATTCAACTTCAGCTAAGGTTTTCAGTTGAGATTTTGAAATTCAGTGCACAATATAGTATATTCTTTGAGGTTTGAAATTAGATTGTAGCAATGGAGCATAATTTTCTAGAAGTCGAGGTAGCTGATATTTGAGATATGCATTAAGTTTTGAGAGATAGGAAGGCTGCACAGGTGTAATCTGCCTTTTCTAGACTGGTGTACAGTCTAGTGGTTTTCTAGACAGGTGTAATCAATTTTCTAGAAGTCGAGGTAGCTGATATTTGAGATATGCATTAAGTTTTGAGAGATAGGAAGGCTGCACAGGTGTAATCTGCCTTTTCTAGACTGGTGTACAGTCTAGTGGTTTTTTAGACAGGTGTAATCAATTTTCTAGAAGTCGAGGTAGCTGATATTTGAGATATGCATTAAGTTTTGAGAGATAGGAAGGCTGCACAGGTGTAATCTGCCTTTTCTAGACTGGTGTACAGTCTAGTGGTTTTCTAGACAGGTGTAATCAATTTTCTAGAAGTCGAGGTAGCTGATATTTGAGATATGCATTAAGTTTTGAGAGATAGGAAGGCTGCACAGGTGTAATCTGCCTTTTCTAGACTGGTGTACAGTCTAGTGGTTTTCTAGACAGGTGTAATCAATTTTCTAGAAGTCGAGGTAGCTGATATTTGAGATATGCATTAAGTTTTGAGAGATAGGAAGGCTGCACAGGTGTAATCTGCCTTTTCTAGACTGGTGTACAGTCTAGTGGTTTTCTAGACAGGTGTAATCAATTTTCTAGAAGTCGAGGTAGCTGATATTTGAGATATGCATTAAGTTTTGAGAGATAGGAAGGCTGCACAGGTGTAATCTGCCAGGCTGGCAATCGTGATAAAACCAACTCTATGAATATTGACTTTGGCTGTTTGTTCAAAGAATTAATATTTATTTTATTATTTCCTTTGGAGATTTTGATTCTATTAGTTGGTTGACATAAAGACTGTTGAGCTGGAAAACATCACGTTTCTGGATTCATGCCTTGTAGTAGAAGAGGAAGTTTTTACTCAAGGCATGGTTCTAGGAAATCTAGCAACGATGAGTTTCTTTGGAAACTTATAGACCAAATGAAAAAAGACTCAAAGGGCTAGTGAAGTTTGTTTGACTTTTAAGAATATTGCTTCATCCATCCACCAGAAACAGTTAAAAGTGTTACCCAAATGCAAGATATTGAGATGCACCAGGACTTAAAACTGACATGAAACTATTTTTTTCGCGATTTCGTTCCTCATTATCAAATGAATGAAATCAGCATGCAGGCTGTTGTCCAAGATTTCTCTAAAAAAGATGTTGCAAGTGAGAGGTTCCAACTCTCAGATCATGGAAATAAGAAACCTAGCATGCCAGTCCTATCTGGCATGATAAATCCAAAGGTTTAAGACGTTGTGGGGTAGAAACCCTTAACTCTTAGAACCTTAGCAACGAGGTGCATGTTTATTTTTTTTTTGTTTTTTTCCCAGGGGTCATCGTATTGAACAAGTGGTCCTATAATGTCGCAAGAGGGGTCATTCTAACGGAAATGAAAAGTTCTAGTGCCCTTTTTAAGTGACCAAAAAATTGGAGGGCACCTAGGCCCCCTCCCATGCTCATTTTTTCCCAAAGTCGATGGACCAAAATTTTGAGATAGCCATTTTGTTTTCCATAGTCGAAAACCATAATAACTATGTCTTTGGGGATGACTTACTCCTCCACAGTCCCTGGGGGAGGGGCTGCAAGTTACAAACTTTGACCAATGTGTACATACAGTAATGGTTATTGGGAAGCGTACAGACGTTTTCAGGGAGATTTGTTTGGTTTGGGGTTTAGGGGATGGGGCTATGTGGGAGGATCTTTTATTGGAGGAATATGTCATGGGGGAAGAGAAATTCAATGAAAAGGGCACGGGGTTTTCTAGCATTACTATAAAAAATAAAAATGAAAAAGTTTTTCAATTGAAAGTGAGGAGTAGCATTTAAACTTAAAACGAACAGAGATTATTACGCATATTTGGGGTTCTAAAAATACTTTAGCATAAAGAGCGAAGTATTTAGGAGTAGATATATACCTCGCTCTTTATGCTAAAGTATTTTTAGTAATTTAAACTATTTATTCTACGGCCTTTCTGATTCAGGGGTCATTCTCAAAGAATTGGGACAAAACTTAAGATTTAGTGTAAAGAGCGAGGTGATAACGAGGGACAAACCCCCTCATATACATAATAAAAATATAAGAATATAAAAGTTTGTTACGTAAGTTAATTCTTAATTTAATTATATTTTTTACTAATAAAAACGTTCGTTAAAAATTAAAAGTTCTAGTTGTCTTTTTGAGTAACCGAAAAATTGGAGGGCAGCTAGGCCTCCTTCCCCACCTTTTATTTCTCAAAATCGTCTGATCAAAACTAAGAGAAAGCCATTTAGTCAAAAAAAGAATTAATATGCAAATTTCATTTTTATTAACGTATGTGCGGAGAGCCAAAATCAGACATGCATTAATTCAAAAACGTTCAGAAATTAAATAAAACGAAAACTAGTTTTTTTTTAACTGAAAGTAAGGAGCGACATTAAAATTTAAAACGAACAGAAATTACTCCGTATATGAAATGGGTTGTCCCCTCCGCAATCCCTCGCTCTTAACGCTAAAGTTTGACTCTTTGCCACAATTCTACTTCTAAAACAATTAAAAACTTTAGCGTAAAGAGCGAGGGATTGCGGAGGGGACAACCCATTTCATATACGGAGTAATTTCTGTTCGTTTTAAGTTTTAATGTCGCTACTTACTTTCAGTTAAAAAAACTATTTTTTATTTATTTAATCAAATGAAAGAAGACACGGCAGCCTACAAGGTTTGTATGGAAGGCTTTGATGGGGCTAGTGAAGTTTGTTAGACTTGTAAGAATATTGTTTCATCCATTCACCAGAAGCAGTTAAAAGTGTTAATCAAATGCAAGATATTAAGATCTGCCAGTGCTTAAAACTGACATGAAAATATTTTTTCTTGATTTCGTTCCTCATTATCAAATAAATGAAATCAGCCTGCAGTTTGTCGAGACAAAGATTGTACAGGCAGCGCAATAAATGCCTAAGTAAAAAACAATGTTGGCACATTGTATTATTATTATTTATTTATTTCTTTTTGGTCTTAGACCGGGGCATTTCGTATCTAAGGAGTTGTCATAGAAACTTCAAAAAGAGTTCATTTGATTGGAAATTGAAACGGCTTGTGCCCTTTTTAATAGTCGAAAGTGATTGGAGGGCAACTAACTTCCTTTAACGCCCACCAACGCCCTTTTGTTCATCGTAGTTGACAGGTCTGGAAATCATGTCTTTGAGAATGACAACTACCCCACAGCCCTTAGGGCAAAGGGTGTAAGTTATGCCCTGGGAACATATAAGGTTTTTATTGAAACCTTATGCCTATAAGACTTTATAGAAACCATAACCCTTATGCCTTCCCAAGGCCAGGACATTATTGGTACTTCACTGATTTTTTTTTAATCCTTTTGCTTTTATAACTTTAATAAATCAAACAAATACATTTTCAAATGGGGATAAATGCATTTATTTAGACGGTGAAGAAATTAGTAGAATAGCTAAGGCTCAGGGTGTTTTTTCACAGTTAAAAAAAGTTTGGAAGAATAGAAAGATAAGTCTGCAAACCAAGATTAGAATATTGGAAGCTACAGTGGTGACAGTGGTCAAATATGGCTCTGAAGCATGGGCACTCCGAAAAGCAGATGAAAATTTACTAGATGTTTTCCAGAGAAATTGCCTTCGGATTGTTCTGGGTACCCGGCTGACTGACCGTATTTCAAACAGTAGATTGTACGAAAAATGTGATTCAATCCCGCTTTCTAGGACTATAATGAAAGAAAGGTTGAGATGGCTAGGCCACGTTCTACGGATGAAGGATGACAGATTACCGAAGATTGTCCTTTTTGGCCAACCGTCTGGGGTTACACGGAAAGCAGGTCGTCCTTGTCTGGGTTGGGAGGACGTCATAAATAAAGATTTAAAGGAAATGGGAACTTCCTGGGAGGGTGTAAAGAGGGAGGCTTTAAATAGATTAGGTTGGAGGAGGAGCATGCGTAGCTGTGTTGGCCTCAGGCGGCTTGGTACTGCAGTGAGTTATTATTAGTAGTAGTAGTCTACTGATGACGATCG
The DNA here is from genome assembly GCF_032884065.1 of Artemia franciscana. Lineage (NCBI taxonomy): Eukaryota > Metazoa > Arthropoda > Branchiopoda > Anostraca > Artemiidae > Artemia > Artemia franciscana. The sequence goes on from NC_088881.1 coordinate 8,253,423, forward strand.
CTGTATATGTGATCGAAATATCTGGACTTTTGTACCTGTTTTTTTCCCCGTCTAATTAAATGGATTTATCCCCATTTGAAAATTTATTTGTTCCTCATAGAACGGTAGTGTGATCTGAGAAAGGAATACCTAACTTAAGGTGTTGTGTCGAAAATACTTTAATAAATCAAATATTGTTAAAATTTTAAGGAATAAATATTAGCATATGTATATTAAACTGACAATGCATATTTATTTGTATTTTTACAGTTAAGTACAAATTATATTCTGGCCTTGGGAAGGCAGGGGGTTTTGAACCCTACTCAAATAATAATTCCAAAAATAATTCCCCTAAATAATTTCCACTATCTTGAAATTTTCCCTATTGTCTCTACGTTGTATTTGTTTGTTATGGAAAGGCAGTGTGGTCTTCGTCGCTATTTTCATGTTAATTTCTGCTCGTTTTGAATTTGACTCGTTTATTTTTTGTAATATCCGTTCGTTTTGGTTTTCATCTATTTATCGATACTGATTTGTGGTAGTTTTACGCTTGTTCGATTATTTGATTTTATTTTTGCTCATTTTTGGCTCAGGGAAGTTCTTTACGTTTCTTTGAAAAAGTTATTTTGTGGAAAAGTTTTTTTTAAATTAATCTGTAAAAAACATCTAGCAAGTTATAGGTTCCAACTCTCAGATCATAGAAATAAGAATCCTAGTATATCAGTCCTGTTTGAAAAGGATATAACTGTCCATTCTTTCTCCCAAACGATTCAAGAGGTTGAGGGGCAGAAACCCCCAACTCTTAGAAATGAAACCCTTGGTATACTAGTTTAGAATGCAACTGAGCATATAATTTGCGGTTTTGTATGCCATCTTCTTGTGTAAATGACAGTATTCAAATAAGGGTGTATCTAGGTTTTTTGTTGGAGGGATTTGACGAGGGGTTACAATAAACTTAAAAAAACGCATCAAAAATTTGTTTATATGTATTTTGTTACGTTTTTTACGAGTTGGAAAAAGATTTCGGGGAGGGGTGGTTCAAACCTTGTAACCCCCCTGGATGCAGCCTTGGCTTCAAACCTTGTGAAGTCACGATGATCTGACAATATATAGTCCAACAATGCCAGGTCTTAAGAGAGTTTTGTTTTTAAATATGGTATCTCCTCTGTTTCGCCCATGTCTGTATAGCCCTGATCCAACCTTGCTCCCAGGTGTGGTAGTCAGAAGTAGTTTTAAGTTACATTAAAGCCTGGTATTAGCTACTGGGAGTAATCCTAATTCTAAAATTTGTAGGCTACAGTTGTTAGCCCACTATTATAACCTGTAGCTATTCTTATTTGGGTAGTATTTGTCAGCTACTCATGCTACCTACATACATGGGTACCCGACTACCCGACATACATGGGTACCCCGACTACATACATGTACTGGTGGTTTAACAGCTACTATGCCTACAAGGACGTTTTGTTTTTCACTGTTCCACTTGAGATGAATAAAGCAAAACTTGACTTGCGTCAGAACTTTTCTTAATACAGAAGAGAAATATTCAGTTTTAATCCACAAAGCACAGGCAAATAATTTGTCCAACTTAAAACTGCAGATATTCTTAACTTTTTATGCATTTACTTTGTTCCCGTTTGCAACACAGGAATGACACGCCTAGCCACATGTGCATGCCACACGCCTAACGGCAATCCTTATAAAACTATCTTGCTGAGGATAGCTTCTGCAGACCAAGTATAAGGAAATCCGCTTTTTATTTGGAGGGAATTGTCAAGCCTGTAGGTCCGTACAGCCAGAATTTTAAGAAAGGTAATAGCATACATTTTCAATCTGCTGAAGGAATGCCCAGGTCTTAGATCAGGATGGTTGTGTATTGGTGGGGTGCTCTTTCTGTTCCTACTGTCTTGCAGGAGTAACCATGAATAGCTACAAACCGCTCTTAAATTTTACAGGAGGGAAGAAATATATTGGGCCCATCTCGGAAGCAAATTTTCCTGCTGTCCTTGCATGGAAATGTACCACAACACATCCAGTTTAGTAAAATTATTTCAGTTTTTTTTAGTATTCTGATTAATGCATTAGTTCTCTTGAATATTTTTAGTAAGAATCTTAACTTTTTCAGATATGGTTGAACTAAGATTTGATGGGCAAGTTGCTGTGATTACAGGCGCAGGTGGAGGTATGTACTCTAGCAGATTTCAAAGAACATAGGTTTTTTGTTATGGTTTTGGTGGAAATTATATTTATATTTTTTTTTTGTACCTTTATCAAAAATTCCTTGCTTCCATTCACACTTGTACACGGGAACGCCACGGCCCTCCTGATTAGTCTTAGTGACTCAAATGCCAGTGCAGTTTTTGAACTCCTCTCCCCCATGGATTATCCTGTGACTTTCCCAATCTAATGGCAGTATCCATATGAATATATGATTTCAGGAAGAACAGAATTATTGAGATCAAAGCTTGTGGGATATACTTCTCCCTTCATATAAAACTGGAATATTGTTTGTTGCTTCTTTTATCCCTCATCACTAGTCTTTTTCTGATGTGTATATTTTTATGAAAGTTTATTGTGGTGGTGAAAGTTTAGGGCTTTGATGTTCTCATTGAAGTAACTCTAAGTAACTCTCATTAAAATAGCTTCTTTTCCCTACGTGGATCAGTAGCGACTACTGTATTTATTATTATTGGAGGTGGTTTTATTTGTTTTTAGTTTAGTTTTTTTTTTTTTTTTTTATCTTGTGCTGAGGACGCCTAGTTTAGATACAGGCGAAATATCCGCTTTATTTTAGTCTTCCATCTCTTTTCTCTCTACTGGCTGCAATCTTGTTTGAGGTTTTTTTTTTTTTTTTAGTTTCATCTCTCTTTGTTGATCTATTTCTATGAATAGAAGTAAAAACCTCGTGGAAAAAAACACTGGTTACATTGTAAGTTAGATGTATAAGAGATAATAAAATACTTCCATGTATAACCCTTAAGTGGAAAAAAAGTACCTAAAAGGATTGAAATCTGCAAAAATAATTTAATAACTAATTGTTATAAATTAACTTACTAATTAATTAATTTGATTAATTAGTTTAGAAATAATGTGGAAGTAATAAGGTCATTTTAGTGTCCCAAATGAGTGATACTTTTCCAATTCCTGATCAATTCATTTCTAAAATTTGAAGTATTTACACCAGATTGAATAGTTGGAACCTCCAAAGCACATTTTTATGAAACTCATTCAAGTTTTCAATATCCTCTTTAATATAATTTTCTTTAATCAAAAATTTTCAACTGTAATACCATTTAAAGGGATAGGGAACTGCCATTTTCTGCCGTTTACTGAAAATTTTGGCCCAAGTGGTAATTTCTTTTTATTGAAAACACTAAAAAAATTGGCAAATTATACAAAATATGGGGAATTCTCGAAAAATTCAGAATTTAGAAAAAATCTGAAATGTCAAACTTTCACATTTCAGGCTCAAATTTTTTTTCAAATTTCTCTGAAAGATCCTTTGACCCTTTCTCCATCCCTGTATCTAGATATACTATATTGCTTAAATTGAGACTATAGAACCCTTTTTAGTATTTACAGTATTTTCTAAATTAAATATTCTTGTGTTAAGCCATTTTTTGTGAATTAACCATTTTTATCAGTAAAGGGGTTTTCCCCTCCTCAACACCTCGCTCTTTACGCTAAAGTTTTTTTTATGGTTTTAAAAAATAGAGTTGTGACAAAGAGTCAAACTTTAGCGTAAAGAGTGGGGTGTTGAGGAAGGGACAACCCCTTTACTATACGGAATAATTTCTGTTCGTTTTAAGTTTTAATGTCGCTCCTTACTTTCAGTTAAAAAAAACTTGTTTTTTTTTCATTTAATACTTGACTGAATCGCTCCTGAACAATCTGAGTTGTTAGTCCCTTTGTGTAATTTATGCATTCTCACACGCTCCGATTACAGCTGGATCTAGTCTTTTGAGGGGAATTTTTGACTTCGGAACAAAAATATGTAAAGTATTTGAAGAGACTGCTGCCAGGAAGTATATAGAAATAAGTTTCTGATTGTGGAATAGAAAATTTTTTGCTACCCCACAACAACAGTGTCAAGTATAGCAATCTAGAATGCAAACTCGAAACAGGTTTTATAATTATTTTGGAATTATTTAATTTTCGGAATTATTTGGAATTATTTAATTCAAATAATTTTCGGCTTTAAGATATGATTAGATCAAAATATTCACCAGATTTTTTTTTATTTCTGTTGACATGAACACCGTTAAAATCAATAATTCAGGAACGTCAGGCAAACTCCAAATGTTTAACATGGGAGGTATAGGAAGATTCCTTGAGAGTACGTCCCGCCTTAACCTGTCTAAGACCATAGGTAGGCGTGACTTGCTAAAAGATGGCAAACAAATAGTAGTCCAATAAGAGGGACACACATACTCCTGCCATTTTACCCACGCCAAATTAACCAAACACTCGGGAAAACTATAGGTTCTATCACTATCTTAGCTCTATGGCTATCTACCTTGGTTCTACTGCTATAGTAATGACGCATGGAAGGATAATAGGTAAACATATCTATTAACAAATGAACTAACATCATTTTGATACAATCCTATTAAGGGGGGATTAATGCCAGGTTTGCTTCTTACTCAGTTGGACCATCTGTCTAAGCTTTCTCCTGGTCATGACTTGATGCCCACAGCTATTTCATTTTGACTCAAAATTCCGTTGATTTTTGAATTAAAATTCCCATAAAGTTTCATCCCGATCTCTCCACTCTAAGTATTTTCCAAGATTTCCCGTTTCCAAGATATCTGTTTCCCCCTTCCAACCTCCTATGTCTCTGTATCCAGTTCGAATTGAAAATGGAGCATCTGAAACATAAGATATTTCTATGTATCAAGTTTCATTAAGATCCGATCACTCATTCTTAAGATAAAGATACCTCAATTTTCATGTTTTCTAAGATTTCCGGTTTCCTCCTCCAACTTCCCCCAATGTCATCGGATATGGCCGGGATTTAAAGTGACAGCTCTGAAGCACAGGATTTTTCCAAACATGGAATTTCATTAAAATGTGATCGCCCGTTCGTAAGTTACAAATACCTCATTTTTTTCTAATTTCTCTGGATTACCCCCCCCCCCCTCACCAACTCCCCCAAAGAGTTTGGATCCGGTCCGGTTATGTCAGTCACGTATTTTGGAACTCTTCTTACTCTTCCCACCAAGTTTCATCCTGATATCTCCTCTCTAAGTCTTTTCCAAGATTTCCGGTCCTCCCCCCCAACTGCCCCCAATGACACTGGACCCGGTCAGGATTTAAAATAAAAGATCTGAGTTACGAGTTCCTTCTAAATATTAGATTTCATTAAGATCCGATCACTCCTTCGTAAGTTAAAAATAACTCGGAAATTTGAAAATTTTTCCTATTTCTCTGAAAAATCCTTTGACCCTTTCTCCATCCTTGTATCTAGATATGCTATATTGCTTAAATTGAGACTATAGAACCCTTTTCAGTATTTACCTAATTTTTGAAATTAAATAGTATTGTGTTAAACTACTTTTTGTGAAATAACCATTTTTATCAGTACTATTTGAACAATCTGAGGAATTCAAATACAGTTGGTTATCTGTCAGGTAGTTTTGTTTGTTCTAAAAAGCAAACAAATGTTCTATTTATTGATTTAGAAAATAAAAACTTGCTTGTTTTCCTTTCACTTAGACAATTACATAAGTTTATTTACTGGCAGGCTATCCTTTTTAATTCAACTAAATTTATTACAAACAAAAGTAAACATCAATTAAATTATTATTTTAGACTCCCAAATTACTATTATAAATTAAATTACTATAAATATAAATTAAATTAATAGACTCCCAAAAAAGTAACAGAAAGACTTGCTGTGTGGTGCTGGAATACAAAAAATTGTAAACAAATGAATAACCATAAACTAAAAAAAAATAGAAAACACAGAAAAAAAATATGTCCAATCTCCCATCAGACCATTCTATAATAATAAAATAATAAAAAAGGAAAAAAAAACAACTATAAACCCCTACCTAACAAATACCTCTTTAACTTAATTTAAAACGTCTCTATCTGCTCAGCTGCCTGTATGTTTTTCAGAACTAAGTCCCACACAGGACCTGGATAGGGACTAGACCTAGATAGGACACAGAGAAACAAGACCAGGTTCTACATTTATACAGGAAATCTATATTAATGAAGTTCGTACATTAAACTGTAATATACGGAATTACGGCTCGATTTCGTTACATATATAGGTTAGTAAAATTGGGAGGCAGATTTAGTTGTTCCCAACGAATCTCTCCAGTCTGTTAGTTGAAAGTTTGATGTGCCGTCGATGGCTGTTTTCTGCAAGTAAACACTTGCCTCATTCTCAAAACAAATTTACCTCATTTTCTGAGCTTTTTCGTATTGTACCTCCTATTGCTTAGCCACCAAGACAGACACGAAAGCACACAGCTTGGTCCAATTATCTTAAGGCTGGCAACCCGAGAACATAGTACTTGAAGAACAGCTTCATCCACCGTTGCACTTCGATCTGGAATGATCTTCCCGAGGAAGTTATCCTCAAATTTTCTCTTTAGAATATTTCAAAAGAAGATTCAAAGCTCATCTAAAAACCTAGATAAAAGGCTAGCGGCAACCCAGGTATTTAATCATACATGGCGCCGCGAATTTAGGAATAAGAAAAATAGATTATTCTCCCCGACAATTCCCCCCCCCCACCACTGACAATTACCATTCGGGAAATTCCCCCACATGTAAGATTGAGCAGCGAGAGGGAAAGTTTGACAAAATACAAGAATGAAGAAAAAAAAGAGACCATGGAATAGAAATAAGTTATAGTACATAACATAGGGAAAGTTCATAGTGCAAAAAATCCTGTGGTATTTCATTATTTTTATATTTGTAATTTATTTTCGTGTTTTGGGGGCTGGTGGTTGAGTATTTTATAACGGGGTGAAATAAAGGTTAGAGAAGTTAATTTGCTTGCTTATTTGAAATAAGGAGCGCTGTCAATCCTAAATTTTCTTGGGTCTGATTTGGAGTCGGACCCAGGAACTAAACGATTTAATTTAAACTATTGAAATTAAATTAAAAAAAATTCCGCCTTAAAGGTATTTCAAGTGAGAAAATCTTCTTATGCTTGCCTAATTAACGCGTTCTTAATTGCAAGAGGTAAATTGGTATCATCCACTATAGATGTTGAAAAACTAAAACACATAAGATAAAAAAAATAGATTGTATAGGATGTTCTACAGCATATATTCTGCCTCTATTTTGGAACATAGGTAGAATTTTTTCCGGAGGGGAGTTAGCCAGACACAGACGAGATGTAGAGAATAGACTTTGTGTATGAAAAAAAAGAAGAAAAATAAGGGTTTCTGAAGAGATTGCTCAGTAAAAGGAATAACGTTTTCAAACAGTTCGTGGTAACGAACCGTAAGTAAGAATCGACCCGGCTCTCGAAAACAGAAAACTCTAGAAAACAGAATTTTAATAATAATAGACACATCAAAAGAATCAGATTTTTATGCTGATTTCAAATATATAAGTTTTATCAAGTTTAGTCTACGACTTAGGAGCCGTTATTTACGAGTATGAGGAAATTTGCCTTATTTCCGGAAATTTCATAGAATCTTAATGAAAATCACACCATCAGATTCAGCGTATTAGAAAACCCTACTGTAGAGGTTTCAAGCTCCTGTCTGCAAAATGTGGAATTTTGTATTTTTTGCCAGAAGAAAGATCACGGATGCGTGTTTATTTGTTTTTTTCCCCCAGGTGTGATGGTATTGACCCAGGGGTTCTAGAATATCGCGAGAGGGCTCATTCGAACGCAAATTAAAGTTTCTAGTGCCTTTTTAAATGACCAAAAACTTGGAGGGCAACAAGGCCCCCTCCCACGCTCATTTTTCCCAAAGTCACCCGATCAAAATTTTGAGATAGTCATTTTGTTCAGAATAGTCAAAAAATTCGGATCGGATGTGGGGCGGAGGGCTACGTGGGAGAATATTTCCATGGAGCAATTTTTCATGGGGAAAGGGAATTTTTCATGAAGGGCGTGCCGGATTTCCCAGCATTATTAAAAATGACCAGAAATTAAATAAAAAATAAGTTTTTCAACTGAAAGTAAGGAGCTATATTAAAACTTAAAACGAACAGAAATTATTACGCATATGAGGCGGCTTTTCCCCTCGTCAGTACCTCTCTCTTTACGCTAAAGTTTTTTTTAGTACTTTCAAAAGAGGTATTTATTCGAATTAAACAGCCTTTGTGATTCAGGGGTCATTCTTAAAGAATCGGAACACAATTCTAACTTTAGCGTAAAAAACGAGGTAATGACAGGGGGTTGAACCTCCTCATATTCGTAATAATTTCTTTTTAGTTTTAAGCTTTAATATTGCTCCTTACTTTCAGTTGAACACACTCTTTTTTTATCTAATTCATTCTCGCTTCTGTGAGGTTTTGCTGAAAAATATATGGTTCGAGTTTGAATTGGCCTTTTTTTGCGCAAGTCGCTCAAGAAATTGTATCAAAAGTTCAAGAAAAATAAATCCTTATGCTGAGGTCCGACCTAATGGAAGTGAAATTTAAATAAAATTGAAATGAAATTTAAATATTGTTTTTGCTTAGTGGTTGTATTATTTTGTTTACTTTTGTGTAATATTTGTTTAGTGTATATTATTGATCTTTATTAGTATTCCTAAGCTAAATATTGCTTAAAAGCTCGCCCAACCTGATCTATTTAACAAAAAATTTCAGAAAATATCTCGAGGAAATACTCAAATCGAACACGGATTAATTAATTTTCTGCTGACTTAGACTTGCGCATTAACAATCAATGGAAATTTGGCACGCTAGATTTCCCAGTATTATTTAAAAACGATCAGAAATTAAACAAAAAAGTAAGTTTTTTAAACTGAAAGTAAGGAGCAACCTTAAAACGAAAAGAAATTATTACGCATATGAGGGGGCTTGCTAACCTTCTCCTCTCTAAAAAAAATTCCAAGTCACCTTGCTTTATGGTCACTTCCACACTGACTCCTTACCTTAGACCTTAGATCCTCCAGAGCCAGAGGTGGCGCATAGGGCGTCCACGAAACCTCAGCAGACATCTCGGAGCTGAGCTGCAGCCGTGACGTCCTCCCACTGTGGTTGAAGTGACATCTCTGCATTAACACTATTAACGTTTAACATATAACGCATTAACATACCATTACACCGTCTCAAGTACCTAATATTAGGTCTAAGATAAGTATTCATTAACAGATTGGTTGCAAATTTTACAGCAGTAAAATTCTAGTTATACCCAAGAATATTGGTAACTTACAAATGTGGGAACTAGCGCTGGTGTAAAAAAAAAAACCTCAACGCAATCTGACAATTAAATAGAGAACAAAAATTGAAACATCGAATACTGCCATCTTATCTTTGTAATTGATCTTTATTAATAATAGCATTTTCACAGGTCTTGGAAAGGAATATGCTTTACTGTTTGCATCTCGTGGGGCCGCTGTTGTAGTGAACGACTTGGGAGGGAGCTTCAAGGGCGAAGGCTCTGACAAAAGGGCTGCTGATCTAGTGGTTGACGAAATCATAAAAGCAGGTAAAATTTATCATTGACCCTTTTCTGTTTTGTTTGTAGTGTTGTCAATGATTGAACACATTTTTATCCCCCCCCCCCGGAACATAAGGCTCCATTTCTTCATTAGAAGCCTCTAGAGAGGCTTCAAAATGGTGAAAGGGAAGGGCTCTGGTTAAAGGATTGCTGGTGTAGTAGCTAATGGAATCAGTAAAAAAGATAAAATTTATCATAGACCTTTCTAAGTTTTATAATCAGTGTTGCATATTTTTGTTATGTTATCTAGGGGGGGGGGTCTGGAGGACGATTACCTTCTTGCCTCTCCCCAATTGGTAACCCTGATTTTGTAGATCAGTTAAGAGTATATGAAAAGCATGTAATAAACCAATAAAGCCAAAACACCACAATAATTGTTAAAATAGGAAAAGCCGGCTAAGATTAAAAGAATATTTGGAATATAAATGGGTGAATACAATGTGAAACCTAACTAAAATCGAAAAATAAAAAGGAGTTAGAGTATTTTGTAAGAAACAAAAAAAGGATAATTCCTGAATGTTTAGAAGAATATTCCGGAAATCAGCGACGAATAGTAATAGACAGAAATTTGTACTGAGTTTCCTTTTCACATTCACCACTGTATCAGGAAATTAGGGGTCATTCATTACACATGGATTCAGGCTGGAGAAAAGAATTTATTTTAGTAAGGAGGGGGAAGGCTTTTCAGGTTGAGGGCTCTGGCTAAAAAGTAACCACAGGTTATTAGCAAATATTTTCAGATAATGTAAGAAATTTTTGGAAATTTTGTATAAAATTGACCTGAATTTTATCTCGCACGTATATTCTTGCTGCACTTAAAAAAACAAGGTGGCACAACCTTTATTTGAAAATAAATATTTAAAACCTAAAAACACCTCTTTCTTTTTCCTAATCTGGTTTTTCTCAGAAAACCTTCCAATTACTGATCTTATTTGGCTTTTTTAATCCCATGTTGGTTTTGATTATGGTTCAGTTGTATATTGTATTACTAACTTATTTATTTTGATGTTTCCTTTTATTGTTTTTATCGTGTTTTCGTGTTTGATGGGTCTTCTTTTGTCTTTTTACAGTCTTTTGTTTCCACTCCTTTTTTTTTTTTTTTTTTAGTTCGAACCTGATGACTTCAGATATGTAGACTACGGTGTACATTTGTGGCAGGTGTGCTACAAGAATGCCATTTTATTCCTCAAAACTGAAATATATATATATATTTATATTATTAAGAGAAATAAGATAAGATTGACATCAACAAGGTAAGTTAGTCGTATTTTACAAGACGAGTGAAAGACTGAAAAAAAAAATAAAAAAAATCCAAAAAATCATGATATGTATAAAAACAAGGAGATTATAAGTATTTACAAAAAGGAACCACAAAATAAAAACATAAAATTATAATTGCATTAAATAAATCCGTTTTTTTTTCTCGTTAAATAGTTCATGTGGGTTTTGAGGTCTGTTGGGTCAGCGCGAGGCTTATAAATCTTACAGCCATGTTGACCGTTCAATTGTAATGGTACTTTTACAGTTTAATTGTTTTTTCTTGGCATTTTAGCCTGTTTTTTGTCGTGAATAAGCTTCTTAACGGGGTTTCTGGCTATTTTTCTGGGTCGACGCTCATAAAAACTTCATACTAATTTTCACCATTGTTTCTTTTGTATCTGTATTATCGCTTTCTAATCCCCCTATCTCGGGAACGTTGACAGAACCTTATTTGCTTCTGCCAATGTAGGAAAAATCATATTCAACATTGTTGCTGTACAGCAGAATTGAACAGCTAATCCTTATTTTCACTGTTATTTATTTTCTATCTCCACTATCCCATTGTTATCCCTCCGATTTTAGGATCATTGACAACAATCCACTTGCCTCTTTAGGAAAAATTGTCTTCAAAGTTATTTTTCTGTTATGCAATCGCTCAGCAAATGCTTATTTTAACTATCCCTTTTTCTATCCCCACTATCCCGTTCCTATCGCTCCTATCTCAGGAATGTTGGTAGAAACTTGTTTGTGTCTCTCAGTGTTGGAGCAGTCGTATTCAACATTATTATTCTGCAGTGCAAATGAACTGCTAATGCGTATTTTTGCAATCCTTCACTTTCTATTCCTACTATCCCATTTCTTTCACTCCTAATTTTAGTAATTTTGTCAGAGACTCCTTTGCGTCTGTTAATATTGGAATAATCATTTATACATTATTGCTCTATAACGAAACTGCGGAGCTAATGCTTATTCTCGCTGTTTCTTATTTTCTATCCCTACTATCCAATTTCTATCCCTCCTATCTTAGGAACTTTGACAAAAACTCCTTTTGCCACTGCAATATTGGAACAATTGTATTCAGCATAATCCATCTACAAGACAATTGAGCAGCTGCTGCTTTCCCACTATCCCATTTCTATCCCTCCTATCTCAGAAACGTTGATAAGAAATTCCTAACCCTCTTTGTCATTGTTATAGGATTCATATTCAACAGTAGATAACTTTGAAGACCACACTGCCCTTCCATGACGAAAGTAAAACAGTTCAAAATAGGGATGAAACCTTTTTATTGACAGTGAATAGATATAAATTATTTAACTGGATATTTCGAACACATATACAGTGTTCATCATCAGCAGTAAAACTCTACTTTCGTATTCAACAGTATTGTTCTGGAATATGCCAGTTTTTCTTACAATGGCCTGGGCTGTTTTTCTTACTTCTTCTTATGGCCTGGGCTTGAAAAGCTCTTTTTTACGACCTATTAAATTTTATGCTGAATTCAAACTTCGGTTGTAATTTGAATTGTTAACAGAGGCTGTGACAGCCATCTTACAAAAACCGAACCTCAGCTGGACTCGCGTGTGTGAACCTTCCTTACCTATCAGCTGCCATTCGGTGTTCAGTCACTCCTGTTGTTAAAAGCTCAAAGTAGTAAATTCCAAGTATTCCTGTTTTATTTGTCTTAGACAATATTTTCTGTGGTTCCCAAAGGTTTTAAACTATATTTAGTATTTTCTTGTTTATTTAGGTGGTAAAGCTGTTGCTAATTACGACTCTGTAGAAGATGGAGAAAAAATTATTAAAACTGCTATTGACCATTTTGGTCGTGTTGACATCCTTGTAAACAATGCTGGTATTCTTCGAGACAGATCTTTTCTGAAAACAGAAGAACTTGACTGGGGTAAGTGTTAATACTTTTTGTTTATTTATTTGTCTAGGGAAATTATTTCTATAATACAGTGTCTACCCCCCTTACCGAATTATTCCAATGCAAAATTCTGGAGACAGGGCTACTGTATTCCTTAAAAATGAAATCAATATTTATTCTTCATTGTCTTCCTCATTGTTCTATATGGAAAAATGTTTCGAGATACAGTGGTCAAAAAATTTTCCCTAAGGGGAGCTAAATTCGCTTTTTTTAACCGAAGCTCTTGGACCCTATTTCCGGAAGATGGCCCTTGACGAAATCGGCAGAAAGCAGTTTTGAATGCGTTAACTTTTCTGCATCCCGATGAAGTTTCAAAGCCAATTTCTGCTCACAGTTTATTATATGTTGCCACGAAGTTACCCATCGCAACGCAAAAAGACATGTTAGTTGACGAGTTCAGACAAGTTAACGAGTTGACGAGTCCGGTTTTCCGGACTTCCATGGGAGCCAGGAAGGATCGACGACAAATGGAACAACGTGATCCAGGGAGGGAAATATCCAAACTTGTCTGAAGTCGCAAAAATGCTATGACCATTTCACACGGGTCTACCAGGATTGGGCGGGATTTCTCCCTTTCTGGGCGAGTTCTCAGCGAAGAAAGAGCTTCAATGAATGAACGAAATTTGAATGGAAAACTGTTTTTGATAGATAAGTGGGGCTGATTTGGAGGACGTGCACAAAATGTTGCTATCACTGAAGACTTGATAAAAACTCGCCAAATCCGCTAGAAAGAGTGATGATTTATACTACAGAAGGAAAAAAAACCTTGGAAGAAAAACCCTTGGAAGACAGTCTTACCCATCAAAAGTTACGAGCCTGAGAAAATTTGCGTTATTGTAGAAAACAGGGGGAAACATCCCCTAAAAGTCATAGAATCTTAACGAAAATCACACCATCAGATTCAGCGTATCAGAAAACCCTATTGTAGAAGTTTCAAGCTTCTATCTACAAAAATGTGGAATTTAGTATTTTTTGCCAGAAGGCAGATCACGGATGCGTGTTTATTTGTTTTTTTTTTTGTGTTTTTTTTTCCAGGGGTGATCGTATCGACCCAGTTGTCCTAGAATGTTGCGAGAGGGCTCATTCTAACGGAAATGAAAAGTTCTAGTGCCCTTTTTAAGTGACCAAAAGATTTGGAGGGCACCTAGGCCCCCTCCCACGCTAATTATTTTCCCAAAGTCACCAAATCAAAATCCTGAGATAGCCATTTTATTCATCGTAGTCAAAAAACCTTATGACTATGTGTTTGGGGACGAGTTACTCCCCCACATTCCCAGTGGGAGGGGCTACAAGTTACAAACTTTGACCAGTGCTTACATATAGTAATGGTTATTGGGAAGTGTACAGGCGTTTTCGGGAGGATTTTTTGGTTGGGGGAGAGGTTGAGAAGAGGGGGGATAGACTGGGGGAACTTTCCATTGAGGAATTTGTCATGGTGGAAGAAAATTTCCATGAAGGGAGCGCAGGATTTACTAGCATTATTTAAAAAAAAAATGAAGAAATAAATATGAAAAAGTTTTTTTTTCAGCTGGAAGTAAGGAGTAGCATTAAAAGTTAAAACGAACAGAAATTATTACCCATATGAGGGACTCACCTCCTCCTAATACCCCGCTCTTTACGCTAAAGTATTTTTAGTAATTTCAACTATTTATTCTACGGCTTTTGTGATTCAGGGGTCATTCTTAATGAATTGGGACAAAATTTAAGCTTTAGTGTAAAGAGTGAGATACTGACGAGGGGGCGAACCCCCTCATATATGTAATAAAAAAATGAGAATACAAAACTTCTTTACGTAAGCTAATTTATAACTTACGTATATCTTTTACTAATAAAAAGATTCGTAAAAAATTAAAAGTTCTAGTTGCCTTTTTAATTAACAAAAAATCGGAGGACAACTAGGCTTCCTCCCCCGCTCTTTTTTCTCAAAATCATTCGATCAAAATTATGAGAAAGCCATTTAGCCAAAAAAATAAATAAATATGCAAATTTCGTTTTAATTATTCCTCTGCTGAGGGCCAAAATCAAAACATGCATTGATTCAAAAACGTTCAGAAATTAAATAAAAAAAAAACAAGTTTTTTTAACTGAAAGTAAGGAGCGACATTAAAACTTAAAACGAACAGAAATTACTTCGTATATGAAAGGGGCTGCTTCCTCACCAACGCCCCGCTCTTTACGCTAAAGTTTTTTAATGTTTTAAAAAGAAGAGTTGAGAGGAAGAGTCAAATTTTAGCGTAAAGAGCGGGGCGTTGATGAGGAAGCAGTCCCTTTCTTATACGAAGCAATTTCTGTTCGTTTTAAGGTTTAATGTCGCTCCTTACTTTCAGTTAAAAAAAAATTGTTTTTTTTTTATTTAATCCGCTAGAAAGAGTGATGATTTGTACTACAGAAGGAAAAAACCTTGGAAGAAAAAACTGAGAAAGAACGGCAGGATTTTGAGGCAATAGAACGGCTGAGAGAGCAGCAGCTGGCTAAAACCTCGTTGAAAAGATAGACAATAGAGACTCTCGAAAAATATATATCTCTCTCTCTAAAAAAAAGAAGCCCTTGGCTCCAAGGAACAGGCCACAGACTAGTTGCTGAAGGAAGCTCATAACCGCCTCAAAAAGGGCATTGAAAAGAAGAACATGGTCGAGATACAATTAGTGCAGGCTATGATAGATGGGACTCAAAGAACCAGCTGCAGTTAGAGTAAAAAAAAAGTCACTGATCACATCTCTGTTCCAGCAGAAGGCAGTGCAAAAAAAATGGAAAAAAATTCTGTCATTGCTTTTTCTTTCAAAAGCTTTCTGAAAACTGAGTTTTGGGGTCCATATTGCGTCCAGAATGGTGCCTAGAGAGGTCCCTTTTTCAACTAAAAAAAGTAGTCCCTTAGTCCCTATTTTCACCACTTGAACCTGTGGCAGCCCTACGCTTGTCTTTTAACCGCAGACAATTCGAGACAATTTGCTGTTTTTTCGTACTGAGTCTTTTCAAAGATGTTTGATTATTAAAGTAAGTCCACAGACAATTTGAGACAATTTGCTGTCTTTTCATACTGGAATCTTTTCAAAGATGTTTGATTATTAAAGCAAGTACGATTTTTAGCAACGATATCTACTAAGCTTCCAACTTATGGTTTTCTTTTTTAAGGTTTTTCAATTGTTGTAATCCCCTGTTAAAGTATATACAAATATTTTTGTAATTACCAATTTTTTTCCCTTTATGCAATTTAGTGTCTTTTCATATTGAGGTCTTTTCAAAGATATTTGATTGTTGAAGCTACTCCGATTGTTGATATGTAGATATGTTTTATGATATAGTTTTATGATATGTTTTATGATATATGTAGATATGTTTGTAGATATAGTTGATATGTATTGATTGTTGATATGTAGGCTACTAAGCTTCAAACTTATGGTTTTCTTTTTTAAGGTTTTTCAATTGTTGTAATCCCCTGTTAAAGTATATACAAATATTTTTGTAATTACCAATTTTTTTCCCTTTATGCAATTTAGTGTCTTTTCATATGTTTGTAGATATAGTTGATATGTATTGATTATTGATATGTAGGCTACTAAGCTTCAAACTTATGGCTTTCTTTTTTAACGCTTTTGAATTGTTGTAATCCCCTGTCAAAATAGAGAATCATCATAAATTCTCGCTTTTTGGGCCTTCCTACTGACATTAAATAAATGATTGCGTTCAAAAAGGTTTTCTTTTTCAATCTTTCAGAATTGTTGTAATCCCTTGTTAAAATTTATACAAATATTTTTTCAATTGCCCGTTTTTTGCTCTTTACGCAATTTAATGTCATTTCATATTGAATCTTTTCAAAGATATTTGCTTATTGAAGCTAGTCTGATTTCTAAAACGATATGTACTAAACTGCAAACTTTTGGTTTTCTTTTTTCAGGTTTTTGAATTATTGTAACCCCTTGTCAAAATAGATAACATCATTTGTAATAATTGCAAATTTTCGTTTTTTTGGCCTGATTCAGTTGATTTTATCTAACAAAAATTTTTTTTTAACTTATTGCTCATGCACCGTAAATTTTTTGCAGTTTACACATTAACTTTAGCGATTCTGAACTGAACTTAATAATTTGTTCAACTTTTTTTTCATGTCTACTTTTTTTTCTGTATTTTTTTTTCATCTGTAAAGACATTGGTTATACTTATAACAAAACAAATCTGGTAATGATGTTTTTCTAACAACGATTTCCACTAAGCTTAAAACTCTTGGTTTTCTTTTTAAAGATTGATTACGGGATTAGTTTCACTCCCTGTCAACTGGTTCAAATCTAAAAGCATCTCTTCCTCTTTCTTTCCTTTTTTCCTTCGGTCTTCGATCGATGCTTCACTATCTGGGGAATGAGGCTTTCAGGTGTTAATCCAGCTTAGTCGGCCAAACACTTTGACACCTAGCAAAAAGTAAAAAACTTGAAACTAGCCTTTTTTGTATACATATGTAAGTTAATAGTTATTTCCGACGGAATTATCTAGGGTGCTTTCAAGTGATTCTGAAGACAAAAATACGAACTGTTACGTTACGGTAGCTTGTCACTGAGCAGTTACTATCTGACCTTTACCATGTCAGATCATTCTATTATTACCCTCCTCCACACTCCTTTGTTTATAGCTGCGACAAGGATCACATCAGAGTTTCCTCAGGCTAAAACATGGGCTTGAGCTTTTTTTGAATTTTAGGTTTTTGAACTCGATTTGTTATTATGAATGTTTTAAATTTTGTGTCATTTTTTAAGCTTTCTTTATAAAGTGGTTTTTATTACCACCAATAAAGATAATATTCCAAGAGTTTTGGCAATTATATTGACTGAGAATTCTACTTTTAGATCTGGTACAAAAAGTTCACGTAAAAGGAGCATATAAAACAACAAGGGCTGCTTGGGAGTCCTTGTTGTTATATAAAACAACATGTTGTTTTAAATAACATGTTGTTTGTTATATAACAACAACATGTTGTTAACAACAACTGTTGTTATATAAAACAACAAGGGCTGCAATTATATTGACTGAGAATTCTACTTTTAGATCTGGTACAAAAATTTCACGTAAAAGGAGCATATAAAACAACAAGGGCTGCTTTGGAGCCCTTGTTGTTATATAAAACAACATGTTGGTTTTAAATAACATGTTGTTTGTTATATAACAACAACATGTTGTTAACAACAACTGTTGTTATATAAAACAACAAGGGCTGCAATTATATTGACTGAGAATTCTACTTTTAGATCTGGTACAAAAAGTTCACGTAAAAGGAGCCTATAAAACAACAAGGGCTGCTTGGGAGTATATGAGGAAACAAAATTATGGTCGAATTATTATGACATCTTCAGGATCTGGAATTTATGGAAATTTCGGCCAAGCTAATTATAGGTAAATATC
The DNA here is from genome assembly GCF_032884065.1 of Artemia franciscana. Classification (NCBI taxonomy): domain Eukaryota; kingdom Metazoa; phylum Arthropoda; class Branchiopoda; order Anostraca; family Artemiidae; genus Artemia; species Artemia franciscana. The sequence continues at coordinate 8,271,623 of NC_088881.1, forward strand.
AAACTATATAATGAATGGGTAAAGCCCTAAATAGGTATTTTAACCTAAATAGGCATGTAAGGGGAGTCTTGAACCTATGGTCATTTGTCCACCGAAAAAATGACGTTTCAAAGAGGATTATAATAGTAAAGGAAACCATTATTGAGAAGATGAAATATGAAATAACATAAAACCTCTAAAATACAAAGCTATGTTTAGAAAGGAATCAACATTCTAGTAAACAGTGTTTTGCATAAGAGGTAGTGCATTTCTTGTGTTTGAGTATATTGCCATGGAGGAGGAGCGCGCGTAGCCACTGTGGGAATGGCATTATATTTTTTTAAGGGTTTTTCGTTTTTTTTTTTTCGTTTTTTTTTGTTGGAAAATATATCATATCATCCTGATACATATCAGTTTTGGGTCTTAATTGTATTATTATACCTGAACAAGACCTAAAACCTAGCAAGAAAAAAAAAAAAAAAAGGTAAACCTATCATCAAGGCAAACCTATCATGGAGTATTACAGGGGTTAAATTATATTTTACGTAGAAAGTTTTCCTTTGCCATTTCCAATAAGTTCCCAAAGGCTCTAAGTCATTTTATAGAGGTTTTTATTACAGCTTCTGATTTTTATTTTGTTCCATTTAATAGAATTTTGATATAATCTGCTTAGTAAGGTTTGCAAAACATAATGATCGTTTCTTTCTTTACGGTAATTATATGCAAGGTGTTTCATTAAGACAGATCGACAAAAAAAATGAATTAAACAGTTTTTTTTTTGAGTTGCGGCAGCCCACTGCAAGGGCCGGAATTTGATTTTGGTGATAAGAGCCCCGTTTTCAGGCCCCCCCACATCCAATACGGGGTTGGACACGTGTTGCAAAGATTATTGTTTTGGGTATCCGTGTTCTGGTCATTCAGAACCCGTGTTCAACCATGCTATTCTGGCGCGTTCTAGCTTTGAAAAACCCATATCAAACACGCTCTGAACCCATAAGATGAAAATGCTTTAAAACATCGCTGGGTTGAACACGAAGAACCTAAAACGATTTTTTCGAACCAGCTTAAAACCCCCTTGGAACTTGGCCCCTGAAAACATGACTATGATTACGCGAAAGTGTCTCCACACTAATCCAAGGAAGAAAAGGAATATTATTGGAATTAAAGTTTTTATTTCTTTATTGAATCAGTTTTGAAAATAGCAATTTTTTTTACAGTAGAATTACAGAGTGAATTTAAAGCGAACTGACATTATCGTTTCGCAATTTATGTAATATATATCTACATTACTGGTTCGAATAAACTGACTTATGATATTAAATAGCGACGAAGACCACACTGCCTTTCCATCACAAACACCAAAAACATAGAAAAGTATGTGATTTTGTCACTTAAAGAGTCCAAGTGGTATTCTCTTCTCGGTATCTTGTAGGAGCTGCAATAAAAAATTAAATTATTCATGAAATATTGTCTAACATGAAATATTCAGAGATTTTTAAAAACTGAAGAACATTAAAATAATTTTTGATGTGTAGTTAATATAGTTTACAAAAATCGTGATTTTAGTTCAATTTTGTGTTAAATTTTTTGGTCAAAAAATGCCCAAAAGCACAAACCACTTCTTTAAAAGCAGTCAAAATACACTGACAGAAATCTCTGTTTTTTTTACCTATGAACTCGCTGGTGATAGTAAACATTTACTTAGACAGAGAATGAGTTTTAATAGAAAATTAATAAATAACGTCTAAAGAAATTTGATTGTCCCGAAGAAGAGCTAGAACTATCATGTTCTGTACATTGAAAAACTATAGTAAAATAACTTAGAACAAACGAATAGTGTATTACTGAAGTGAGAATAGCAAAATCATTTTAGAATAGAACAAATGTAATTAGTTGGTGATTGCATGTATTTTATTTACTGCAAAGAATTATGAATAATTAGAATAATATACAATAATTAGAATAATATATTAATTGATTAATTAGTATAAATATTATTTTATAATTTTTATTATATATTTTATTGTATTACATTTTATATATTATATTATATTATATTTTCTATATTATATTTTATTTATTATATATGTTATTATATATAGATTGCATTACTAGTATAATTAGTATAATTAATTAATATAAATAATATATTAACTAGAATAATATAGAATAATTTGAATAAATAGAAAAATAATTCTGAAAGTAAAAGAATTCTCATAAGAAGTGTACTTTCTTTTTTTTTTGCTTCTTGGACTTCAGCGTTTTAGGCAAGCTGATTTTTTAAATAATAATATGAAAAAAACTTCGTTTTCTTAAAGAGTTAAAGAGGCTGCGTCCCAAAGTCGAACCTTAAAACGTACAGGAACAGTCGGGGGGCTGGCGCCCCCCAAACCCCCCGCTTTTAAAGACTTTTGTACAGGTTTTTTGTTTTGTTAATTAAAAGAGGGCCTTTCCGAAGCCAAGAGCGGGGGGTTAGGGGGGCGGCAGCCCCCCACAACAAAAAACCTGTACAAAAGAGTCTTTAAAAGCGGGAGGTTTGGGGGGCGGCAGCCCCCCAACTGCCTCTCCTAATTCCTGTACGTTTTAAGATTCGATTTTGGGACGCAGCCTCTTTAGCTCTTTAAGAAAACGAAGTTTTTTTCATATTATTTCTGTACGTTTTTCTACAATCCATGGTGGATGTAATTTAATAATTCCTGTACTCCTCGTACAGGAATTAGGACTGCCTCTCCTAATTCCTGTACGTTTTAAGGTTCGACTTTGGGACGCAGCCTCTTTAACTCTTTAAGAAAACAAAACGTTTTTTTCATATTTTGTGAAAAAAAACCGCCCGATAAGGGACTTGAACCCTTGACCTTAAGATTAAAAGTCCCCCACGCTCTACCGACTGAGCTAACCGGGCATGTTTGAAGTCGAAATACCTGCATGTGTATAAATATAACTTTTAAATAACTTTTAAGAATTTCAAAAATTAATTTCTAAGCTAGAAAATCGGGGGGTTAAGATTTTCCGACGAAACTTTCCAGAAAATTACTCGGAGAATTCCACGTCGAATGAGTCTTCGTACACCCAGATCCGATGTCGGCTGTGACCTGTAGGCGTGGCAGAAAAAAAGGGTTTCTGTCATTTTTCTCAAATAAAAATTTTACGGATTAAGACAGAATTTTTTGAAGCTTTCAGTCAGTCTCACCATGTCGAGCTGATCATTTTGATGTACTTGAATGTTGAAATTCGTAACTTTTAACAACAAAAAACTTAACATGGGCTCTTATGGGGAAATGGGGTTTTTCTAAGCTAGAAAATCGGGGGCTTAAGATTTTCCGACGAAACTTTCCAGAAAATTACTCGGAGAATTCCACGTCGAATGAGTCTTCGTACACCCAGATCCGATGTCGGCTGTGACCTGTAGGCGTGGCGAAAAAAACAAAACAAAAGGAGAACATGAACATTAAGTGGCTATGCGTGGTTTCTGGAAAACAGGGAAGGAGTTATCGGATCGAGCTGAAATTTCGCGGTAAGCTCCTGGGCCCTAGGGGACCTTAACTTGTGAATTTCATCCCGATCGGACAACGTTAAAGGGGGGGTGGGGTTGGGGGGTCGAAACTTTCGGCCAGATTTTCCCCATGAAGGAAAAGTCGGAGGGGGATGAAATTTGGCAGGTTTCTTAGTTGGAGCTCCGGCTACGAAATGCATCCCTCCCCATCCCTCTGCGACCACTGGAACCGAAGATCGCTTAACATTGTCGTGGTTCGCCTCTTTAAAGAGGCACGAGTGTGCCTCCTTGATTCGAGCTATCTCTGCCTTCTTGGATAATTTAAAGTCCTGATATATTTTTCTAACTCTATTTTACTTTAATATTGTTTTTTTTTCTTAAAAAGGCACTAAATATGGCATTTTCCTTTCAAAAGCACCCTCTCCGAACATTCTACGATCACTGGTTCGATATGATCACCCATACTGAAAAGAAAAAAGGAAGATAGTCAGTGCTTCCCATGGGAAATCAGGAGTTTCCTTGTTGTTGGAAATGAGGGGACTAACTCTCCTACATGCTGTTTTACCGTGGCAATGCCAATGGTGGAGTTCTTATTTAAACCCAGTAGCTTTTTAAGGGTTTTCAGGCTCCTTTTTGAAATTCTCATAATTTTTTTTCACAATAAACTTTTACTTTTAATATTAGCCGAAATAACAGTTATCATTGCTGGATTAGGTTCAAATGGTGATTATTGCTTAACCGTTTTTTTTTCAAAAGGCCTTTTTAAACTTCCGGCTAGCATGGTTTGTAGATCGCTTTTTAATAGGTCATATACACATCTGCAACCATGGTTATGTTAATTGGCGAAAGGGTTGTATTGAATCGCCCAAAAATATACAAGATGACATCATGCGACCTTAAAAAATAATACCGTCCAAATTATCGCTTTATGCTCAATCTGCCATCAGCTGCTCTACCTTTAAGCCATGTTCTCCTGCCTAGTATGCTCAATTATCTTATCCTTTCCCTTTTGAATTGTTATCAGCATGCTGGCAAGACCTTGTCATTATTACACCAAAATGGTACTGACTTCTAGAGGGCTAAAGATCAGGATCTTCCTTGGAACACTGATTGGGGGCTGAAGCCCTACAGCGAAAAGCTCAAAAGGGTTCTACATAGCCTCCCTCCTCAAGGGTATCGATGATCGAGGGTAAGATGATTAGCAGACCCCTCCCCCAAAATAAAAAAATAAGAAAGATATAGATATAAAGTGCACAATTTTTTAAAAAAGAAAAAAAAGACAATGATTTGCGTACCAAGTCAAGAGTTCTCAGAAAGACATCTATACTCCAGAAAAAACCCCGAAAAAACGGGTTGTTCCAGAAAAAAAATTGAAAGCCTTGGAGAGTTCGAAAATTTAGCCTGCTGTACCAAAAAAAAAGAGATATCAGAAAGCCATTTGCTGCTCTAGAAAGGCGACGATATATGATGATATGAAAATCACCTACTTCTCTCATTCCCTGGAAGACTAAACATGCACATAGGTAAATACAAAATTATGGGTATTCAACTTGGGGTTGTGAATGTATTGCCAAGTATCTTCTCAAAATTATGCTCATCAAGAATAAAAATTATGCACATGCGAACAGAATTGCCAAAATCGGAAATCACTTACCCCTCTCATTCCCTGGAAGACTAAACATACACATAGGTAAAGACAAAATTCTGCGTGTTGAACGTGGGGTTATGAATGTATTGCCAAGAATCTTCGCAAAATTATGCTCATCAGGAATAAAAGATTATGCACATGCGAACAGAATTGCCAAAATCGGAAATCACTTACCCCTCTCATTTCCTGGAAGACTAAACATGCACATAGGTAAGACAAAATTCTGGGTATTGAACGTGGGGTTGTGAATATATTGCTAAGAATCTTCGTAAAATTATGCTCATCAGGAATAAAAAATTATGCACATACGAATAGAATTGCCAAAAAAAGAAAAGTAAATAAAAAGTTGTATACCAACAGTTCGACTGCGATTTTAAACCAGAAGAAACCAAAATGAAACCAGAAGAAAACCAAAATAACCAAAAAATTATGCACATACGAATAGAATTGCCAAAAAAAGAAAAGTAAATAAAAAGTTGTATACCAACAGTTCGACTGCGATTTTAAACCAGAAGACTGTAAAGCACGTTGATGATTATTGGGCCGGTAGGAGATACGGTAGGAGCTAATATTGATATCGGCTGATGCATTGATTTATGTAATAAGTGAATCACTGAGCACATAGTGTGCAAATACAGGAGCAAATATATTGTGTTTTTTATTTGCGTTATCATTTTACTTGTATTATGTTTTGAATTTCGATTTTGTTTTGTATCTCATTTTCTGTCTTTCTCTTTTTTATATTATACTTTGTTTGTCATATGTATTTATAACAGAAAATAAGTAAACTCAATTTGATTCAATTATGCAGAGAATGTCAATATGTACATTTTTAGGCAATGTCATTTTGATATGATATCACTTTTGGCCTGTATTATTTTTGACTCATAGTTAACTTAATTCAGTGAAGAAATCAGTTCTTTGTACTTAAATTTTTTATTTACTGGTTTTATCATTTTGTCCTAATGAAACACCATGTATTGTCGTGTTCTTTCCAGTTCTTTTCTGCTTCTTCTCAAATTTTTTTATTATGTTCCTTTTGGCAACAGTTTTCTTTCAGTGCTGCCAAGTTAGCTCTGGTTGGACTTAGCAATACTTTGGCTCAAGAGGGCAAAAGCAAAAATATTCATTGTAACACCATTGTTCCGATTGCAGGCTCTAGGATGACTCAGGGAATACTGCCTCCTGGTAAGGCAATTTGTAAAATCTACTTAGAGTTTTTGGAAGAATTATGACAAGGTTTTATCTCTAATCCTTTAGGGATTCATTCATGTTTTCTTATGTTTAAGCTTTCCAACAAGATTTCCATACTTTCAATCCAAACTTTCTTAGACAAAGTACTTGTGTTTACAAACGAAACTTAAAATTTAAGTTGCACATTTTTATTGCAAAGGCTCTTCTGTGATGTTACAAGATGAGTAGACTACATGGAGTTTTTGCTTTTGAGTAACTGTGTCCTATGCATTTGTGTTTTTGCTTCTATTTGTTTAGAAGTTGAATTTTTCTTTTGGTGTTTTTTTCTCTCTTTATCATTTATTTACTCTGATTTCTTTTATATATTTGCAAATAACTTATCTTATTTAAACTTAAAATAAACTTATCTTATCAAAATAATTCAAAATTAACTTATCATAAACTTACCTTATCTCATGTAAATCTATCTTATCTATCTTATCTAATATTTTATTTTATCTGTCTTATCTAAACTTATCTTATCTATAAACTTGATCAAAATGTAAACTTATTCATCTATAAATCAAAATTTCAATAATAAATTTATCTTGTCTTATTTATCTATTTGATTTTTTAATATAAATAATGTATTTTTCAAAACTGAAAGGAAGGGCTTATTGCCCTCTCCCTAATTGGTATCCCTAATACAGTCCCTAAAAAGTCACCAATCGGCTTTCTCCCTCTGTGTGGGATCCAAGGTGGATTCCGAAAGAGGATGTGATCAAGACGTCAAGATCAAGCAGTATTTATTCAGATCTGCAATCATCTCAGATCTAGATTTATCTATTCATTTATATTTTTGGCTTGAGATGCTGTGTTCAATCTTGCGTATCTGGTTTTCAGACTTCGAACGATAAAGTCTACAGAGGTCATTAGAACATTGAAAGACTAATATTTCATGTGCTCTGTTGGCTTAGACCGTGAAGACCGCTTCATTAAACAAATATTGCTCGGTGAACCCCTTACCAGCATTGCACTAAAGACAAGGAGCACAGCTAAAGAGCAGGTGGAGGCTAGTTCAACAAGATCTTGAGCCAGCTGGAAGCTTTTGCAAATTTGGACAGCTGTGGCAAATGGTGGCTAAAATTTGGCGAATAGTTAGCACAAGACCTGCCATCATGGGACGCTAGTTCAACAAGATCTTGAGCCAGTTGGAAGCTTTTGCAAATTTGGACAGCTGTGGCAAATAGTGGCTAAAATTCGGCGAATAGTTAGCACAAGACCTGCCATCATGGGACGCTAGCTCAACAAGATCTTGAGCCAGTTGGAAGTTTTTGCGAATTTGGACAGCTGTGACAAATGGTGGCTAAAATTTGGCGAATAGTTAGCACAAGTTCTGCCATCATGGGACGCTAGTTCAACAAGATTTTGAGCCAGCTGGAAGCTTTTGCAAGTTTGGACAACTGTGACAAATGGTGGCGAAAATTCTGCAAATAGTTAGCACAAGACCTGCCATCATGAATGAGGGAGAGCTTTTGAATGAGGGAGATCCTCATTCAAAAGCTTTGTTCAGAGACCAGATGAGGTAAAACATATGGTCCGACTTCACGCACGATTAAGTAAGTACCGAGAGGAAGCTGAAAGTGTTGCTTTAAATAGATTGCTTAAATAACCTCTCAATTAAATAATTTCCACGATAGTGAACGGTGGCCCATTCACGCTATCCAGCTAATCAGTGGTGTAGTAGATTCCTTGAATAAAAGGGATTTACTCTAGATATTGACATATTTATTGACACACTCGACATAGTATTAAGAAGCACTGAAACTGGGCTATTTACAAAGTACATAGAAATTGTACAAAGACAGACTACAGCTACTTTATGCTGTTAAAGAGACCCGTGAAAAAGGGGGGGGGGGAAATCCTGATACCGCATTGTGCGGCAGTAAGCTGATTCCAACTTTTTCTGTCTTATGGTGAGTGTGTTCAGGAGTGGATTCGGGGGGAAGATACACCTATGTTTTCAGCTTCATAGAATTTATTGTCCAAATTTGATTGTAAGATTTAGGCGGTGGTTGTGGAGTGACTCGAGTCCCAGTAATTCAGGGGTATTTTCGTAGGAAGTACAACTTTTTTCCATCATAATTTTACAAACATATATCTGTATGGCCTCAATATTTTGGCTTAGCCCTGGGCTTAACTTGACGCTTAGACCCCAAAAAGGACACAACTATTCTAGTTCAGGCAGAACTTGCGTCCTGTAGGCCAGCTTTATTGACTTTCCCTTGAAACCGGACCTTTTCGTTGTAATAATCGATTGCAGGGTAGTGTAGCCTTTGCGGACTAGCTCATTCACTTGGCTGTTAAATCTGCAATCAGTGGATAAAGTAATACCGAGTATGTAAGATCAGGCTATAGATAGTAATCAAATAAGAGTGACTGAATATCTTATAGGAAATGAAGTAAATCCAAAAGTATAAAAAATCAATATTTTTTACTCGGAGAATTGCAGAAAATATTGCTGCTTATATTCACTGACTAAGGACAGAGGTCTGTTTTGTAAATAACTTTGTAATCCCACGCAATCTCAAGACCCACTATACAGCGATTACCTGAAGCATGCCCATATCAGAATCCGCTTTTGCCTCCACAGACAGGGAAACTATTTAGCAAATATATTGGCGAACTACTTAGGGGACTTATTATTATTGATATTATATAACCTTTAGCGGAGGTTTTTAACCATATCTAGAAAAAATACGAATTTTGTATTTTCGCCGTGGAAGATTGTCACAGAATCGTGTTGATTGGTCCTTTTGGTACCAAACTAAGGTTAGGGGTACCAATTAGAGAGGGAGCAAAAAGTCCTCCCTGTTATATTTTGAAAAATACTTTTTTTATATTTCATTTGAAAGAAATAAAAGAGATAAATACCCCCAACCTCTTCCCTCCGTTCAAAAGATATTTCATTAGAAAACCGAGAAACTTAATTAAGAAAAAACAATGTTTTTCTCTCAAACAGTTCGTGGTAACGAACTGTAGTAAGGAGCGACCCGGCTCAATAGTAACCAAAACTCTAAAAAATTAAATTTTGATATCAATAGCTGCATCAAAAGAATCGCATTTTAATGCTGATTTTAAATATATAACTTCCATCAAGTTTAGTCTTACCCATCAAAAGTTACGAGCCTGAGAAAATTTGCCTTATATAAGAAAATAGGGGGAAACACCCACTAAAAGTCGTAGAATCTTATCGTTAAATCTTAAAATGACACCATCAGATTCAGCATATCAGAGAACCCTACTGTAGAAGTTTCAAGCTCCTATCTACAAAAATGTGGAATTTTGTATTTTTTGCCAGAAGACAAATCACGGGTGCGTGTTTATTTGTTTGTTTGTTTTTTTTTTTTTTTTTTTTCTTTTTCCCAGGGGTCATCGTATCGACCAAGTGGTCCTAGAATGTCCCAAGAGGGCTCATTCTAACGGAAATGAAAAGTTCTAGTGCCCTTTTTAAGTGACCAAAAAAAATTGGAGGGCATCTAGGCCCCCTCCTACGCAACAGATCAAAATTTTGAGATAGCCATTTTGTTCAACATAGTCGAAAACCATAATAACTATGTCTTTGGGGATGACTTACTCCCCCACAATCCCTGGGGGAGGGGCTGCAAGTTACAAACTTTGACCAGTGTTTACATATAGTAATGGTTATTGGGAAGTGTACAGACGTTTTCAGGGGGATTTTATTTCGTTTGGGGGTGGGGCTGAGGGGATGGGGCTATGTTAGAGGATCTTTCCTTGGAAGAATCTGTCATGAGGGAAGAAAAATTCAATGAAAAGGGCGCAGGATTTTCTAGCATTACTATAAGAAAACAATGAAAAATAAACATGAAAACGTTTTTTCAAATGAAAGGAAGAAGTAGCATTTAAACTTAAAACGAACAGAGATTATTACGCATATGAGGAGTTCTAAAAGTACTTTAGCATAAAGAGCGAGGTATTTAGGAGGAGATATATACCTCGCTCTTTATGCTAAAGTATTTTTAGTAATTTCAACTATTTATTCTACGGCCTTTCTGATTCAGGGGTCATTCTTAAAGAATTGGGACAAAACTTACGATTTAGTGTAAAGAGCGAGGTATTAACGAGGGTACAAACCCCCTCGTATACATAATAAAAATATAAGATTATGAAAATTTGTTACGTAGGTTAATTCTTAAGTTACGTATATTTTTTACTAATAAAAACGTTCGTTAAAAATTAAAAGTTCTAGTTACCTTTTTAAGTAACCGAAATGTTGGAGGGCACATAGGCCTCCTTTTCCACCCCTTATTTCTCAAAATCGTCTGATCAAAACTAAGAGAAAGCCATTTAGCCAAAAAAAGAATTAATATACAAATTTCATTTTAATAATTTATGTGCGGAGAGCCAAAACCAAACATGCATTAATTCAAAAACGTTCAGAAATTAAATAAAAAAAACTAATTTTTTTAGCTGAAAGTAAGGAGCGACATTAAAACTTAAAACGAACAGAAATTACTCCGTATATGAAATGGGTTGTCCCCTCCGCAATCCCTCGCTCTTTACGCTAAAGTTTGACTCTTTGCCACAATTCTACTTTTTAAAACAATTAAAAGCTTTAGCGTAAAGAGCGAGGGATTGCGGAGGGGACAACCCATTTCATATACAGAGTAATTTCTGTTCGTTTTAAGTTTTATGTCGCTCCTTACTTTCAGCTAAAAAAATTAGTTTTTTTTTATTTAATCACAAGTAGAGAGCGATATTTGAACAAAAAAATAACAGAAATTACTGTGAAAGAAGGAATAGAACATAAAAATGAACAAAAGCCTCAAAAAGTAAGGCTGGTGTTGCCTAATCTCTTACTCCTCTCCCCCAAAGGCTAAGGTACCATGGTGACTTTCCTGAAAACCAAATAGATTGTGTTGTTGTGAAAACTACTGCCATTTTAGAATTACTAAATTGTTTCAACTACATTAAATTGTTTTTTTTTTTATATTCGGCTTAAACCCGTGCAACTAATTTTCAAACTTTTCTCAACTGCAAAAAAAAATTAAGCTGCCGAAAAACGAGAATTGCACTAAAAGAATGCTCTTGGTTTATTTTATAGTTAAATGTATTACCCGGTTGTGTCGTTTTTTTTTCTTCGGTCCTTTTCGAACTTGCTTGAAGTGATGATTCACTTCTTTGATGATTCTGATTTGATGAGGACTTTTTTGATGATTCTGAAGTGTTGAAGTTCTTTTTTTATATTGGAATTTAAATTCTTGATTTTTCCATATTTATCCTGTTTCAGATTTTGTTTTCGCTATTCTTCGTACTAACCTGATATGACTAACCTGTCATGTCACTGCCATAAATTGATGTAACTAAACTGCGAATGTTGTTCTGTTCAGTTTGTGCAGAACATTTGAATGCATATGAATACTGCAGAACCTTTAAATGTTCTTTTCTAGCAGAACGTTATTAATTAAACCTGAGAATATTGTTGTATAGAATATCCCGCAGAACATTACTGCAGCACCAAGCCATCCGAGACCATCACAGCTGCTTACGCTCCTCCTCCACCATACTCTATTTAAAATTTCACATTTTACCGTCTCTAATGCAGTTCCAGTTTCCTTTAAATCCTTCCTTATGACCTCCTCCAACCCCTTTTGAAGCCGCCCTGTATCTAATTTGGCCTCAAATGGATAGCCGAAAAGCACAATCTTTGGCAATTTGTCATCTTTCATGTGATCTGTGCCAATATCGTGCGAATCTTGTCTTGTTCATTTCGGGCAAAACATGTAAATGCAGATAATTCATGATTTAAGTGTTATGCATTAAACGTAAAGCATTGAAATTTTCCGATCATGCAAAAACATTTTAAGCAAAGGGGCAAAGTTTTTTTTTCTATTTTTTTTTTTAGAAATTACAAAAATTCTTTTTTTTCAAAGTCAATAGCGGGGGGGGGGCATCTTTTTAATGATAATAAAAGGTTGTGTTTTTCAAAGTCTAGGGGACAATCTACCCCCCCCCCCTCATATAAGCACACAAGGTATCATTTAATTATAAAATATTCTGTGTTAAATGTAGAATATTGAATGAATTTCAACAGGCTGCAAATGTTGTCCTGCCTCTTTCTCGCACAAAATTTCCTTCAGAATATTCAAATGCAGATGTTCAATGCACATCATTTCGTGATTTGAACGTCCTACAATACATTATTTGCTCTAAGTAGAATATTTAATTTTAACAATAACAGGAAATATTGCACTGTTCGTTTCTTGCAGTCCGTAAATGCTCATTTCATACTGAAGGTTATATATTACCACTACTACTTACAACTCACTTTAGTGCCAAGCTGCCTGAGGTCAACTCAGCTACGCTCACTCCTCTTTCACCCCAATCTATTAAAACCTTCCTCTTTACTCTGTCCCAAGAAGTTCTCACTTCCCTTAATTTTTTTTTCTCATGACATCCTTCCACCCCATTTGGGGACGGCCTGCTTCCCGTTTGGCCCTTTACGGCTGGTCTACAAGGACTATCTTGACGGTCTATCATCCTTCTTCCGAAAACGTGTCCTAGTCGTCTGAACCTTTCATTATTGGCCTAGATCAGGGCTTCTTAAACTATGGGTCGTGACCCCATTTGGGATCACGTAGCAAAATTATGGGGTTGCGAATGATAAAAATACAATTTAACAAAAAAATGTTTTTAACTTGTAAAATTATTGTTATAAAGAAAAATAACAGTCATCGTAAATAAATATATCATAAAATCTTCTGGTTCGGAAAGACTGTTTATACCAGCATTTCTATTCCGATCATTATAATATCTTGTATAAATTTACAATGAATCAGAAGATGTTATAGAAATTTATAAAAAACGTAGATTTATTTTTGTCAATCTCTTAAAACCGAAATAATCCTGACAAATATTATCAACAAAATTTCTAAAGTGTTATTTCGAAGAAACTATATAAACATTACGTGTTGTTTTCATTTAGCCATTGTATGATTGTGAACGAAGTGCATGTTATTCCGAATTAGCCAGTTTAACCCTTTCGCGACCAACAGGACCTTACAGTCCCAGCATTTAAAAATCCTTTGGGCACTTCTTAACTGATCGATAGCACCAGAATTGAACAATGTGCTTCAGGATGCTGTTAAGGTCATAAATTTTATTAAGAGCCATGTCCTTAACAGTCGCTTATTTTCAAATCTCTGTAAGGATACGGATTCCAACTACACAACTTTGTAATTACATGCAGAAGTAAGATGGTTGTCAAGGGGTCAAAGTTTAAAAAGATTATTGTTATTAAAGGACGAAATCGAAATATTTCTAACTGAACGAAAATGTGAGTTTGGTGTTTTTTTTCAAAATTACTTGTGGCTATCCAAGCTATGTTATTTGTCAGATATTTTTGCGAAGTTAACCGATCTTAACTTGTCTCTACAAGGAAAAAATTTCGATATATTTACTTCAAACGATAAAATTGGAAGTTTTATTAAAAAGTTCAGCATTTGGAAAAGTAGGGTCGGAAAAAATTCGTTCAAAATGTTTTCCAGTGTCGACAATTTTGTAATTGAGAAAATTCATCGTAAAACTTTTATTGCAAAAACTATTGTAGATCACTTAAAAGCGCTAGAAATACAGTTCGAGACATATTTTATATTAAATATTGATTTACAAAAAAACAGTTTGGATTCAAAAGCCGTTTTGGATTGGCTTAAGCGAGATTGATCATCTGCCACTTAAAGCTCAAGAGGAATTTGCTGAGCTTTCGTGTGACTCAAACTTAAAACTACAAATTCCAAAAAAAGCCCTTGACCGAATTCTGGATCGGAACTAGGGCTGAATTTCCCACAATCGCCGATATGGCGTTAAATGTACTTCTACCATTCAACACCACATATTTATGTGAAGTTACTCTCTCAGCTTTAACACACGTCAAATCCCAATATCATTCAGCGATAAAGAATGTTGAAGAGGTCTTATGTCCATCAGTTTCTAACATTACACCAAGATTTGATCTGTTATGCAATAAAAAACAGGCACATCCATCTCATTAAATTTTTAACGTAAACTTTAATCTAATATTTACCACGAAACTACTTGGATATATTCGAGAGAATTAAGACGGTCAGAATCCACTTTTGTTTTTGAAACTATAATAAAAACATTTCTATAACATTTTGTGCAAATTTCAATTTTAGATTTTTATATGTTTCAAAACGAATTCTAAATTTATGTATTTTCATATGCATATGTATATTATTACCTAATACATATATCATCAAAAAATATTAATTAATTTTTCTTTTATATTTGTTGGGGTCGCTAAGAATCTCGCAATCATAAATGGGGTCGGGAATTACAGAAGTTTAAGAAGCCCTGGCCTAGATAGCAGAATTGAACCACATTTTTGTATCCACAGTTTAGATTATTTTACGTAGAACATATATCGAACATTTAAATAATGTCAGTACCCTGTTCAGTACCCCTGTTCAATAATTGTCCTGTTCAGTTCAGGAAGAATATTATATTCAGAAGCTTAACGCACATGTATTACTTCATGACTTAAATGTGCAGCATTAAATGCAGCTATGTTTAAACATTATTTCAGATAGAAAATTTTAATAAATACAGTTAGTGAAATGAATGAACCTTTTTAGCTTGTAAAATGTAAGCTTTTATCACACATTCTTGGCTGAACTTTTCGTTGAGAAGTAATAATGCAGAGGCTATTTAAAAAAAATGGATTTTTAACCGAGAACTTTTATTGTAAGTGTGTTATTGTTTATTATTTTCTTTGCTGAAGATGGCCCTTAGGTATAGGGCCGAAATATTCAAATAGGTTTTGTTGGTTCACTGTCTTGGGAAAAAAAAGTCCTCATTATTCTCTCTTCTGTATTTATATTATGGAAAGGCAGTGTGGTCTTCGTCATTATTTAGATAGAAAATTCTATGTAGAACATTAAAATTATGGTATCAGTAACGATTTGTCCTGTTCATTTTGTGTTCGACAATTAGAGCATTTCACGTAGAACGCTTAGATAATGTCTACCATCTTATCTTGTTCATTTTGTGCTGAAAATTTGAAAGTAAATATTTAGTACCGATCGGTTTATAACTTAAACGATCTCCAGTAATTCCAGAACACTTGTATGCGTACTTTGTGCCCAATATTTAAATAAAACTAATAGCATGCAAGTGTTGGTCTGTTTATTCCGTGCAGAATATTTAAGTGCAGATGCTCGATGCTGATCAGCTTACAAACGTTCTTCAGTAAATCCAGAATATCTGTGTGCTCATTTTGCGCAGAATATTTAAATAATGACAATACTCTACGTACGTTGGAAATCATGTAGATCGTTTCTTTTATCAGATTTGATGGATAACGCACGACCGGATCTTGTCGCTCCTGTCGTTGCTTGGCTGTGCCACGAATCTTGCCCGGAGAATGGTGCTATTATTGAAGCTGCTGCGGGTTGGGTTGGACGCTATCGGTGGGAGAGGACTAGAGGTGTTACCTTGAGAAAGAGAACAGATGAAGGTCTATCACCGGAAAAAGTTCGTGACTCGTGGGACGAGATCAGTGATTTTAGAGGATCACTTCATCCGGAAAGTAATCAAGAAGCAGCCGGTTTGATTGGTGAGGTGAGAATTTTGGACGAATTTTCGTCCGACTTGTTAAAACGTAACAAAAAAGCAGATTTTTTATGCCCCTTTTAAGGTATTTTGTTCTCCTCCTTGCTCGATTATTTGACCCCTCCCTTGTTTTAAGGAAATGAATAAAACTTATTCGCCGGTGACAGGAATAACACCTAAGAAGTAAAATATTAATATACCAAGAACAATTCTTTAATGAACGAAGAAGAAATCTTAGGGACAATATTGTCATCTTTTGTTGAGAGTCCGACAAATATCATCATTATGTTTTCAGCTCTTGAAAAGAGGATATACTTTTTAAAATATATATAAAAAAAGATAAAAATATAATTAGATTATTTGTGCCTTATCTTCGTAAAGTTTTGGTATATAGTATGTTGATTCTGTCATTTTCTGGTTTTTATGATAGTTAACTTTTTTCCTGTGATGCACACCTATCTTACTTTAAGAACCATTGGCATATGTTCTTATAAAGAAAAAAATAAAAAATTCCCATTCTTTTCTTCTAAATTATCGAAATAATAGTTAGATTTTCAAAAGTTTTTAGTGTGACGCTTTGTTTCTTTTACATATTCATTTTCTTAGGCTAAAAAGACATTTGATACTAATCTATGTTGTATATAAATGTCAAGAGGGGGGGGGGGACTAAAACAAGCTATCAGTCATACGAGTTTTTAAGCTCAATACCTTCTAGGTTCTCTTAAATATACTGGAAATGTTTATGCTTAAATTATTGGGCCTGTTGATCAACTTTTTGGAAATCTGCAAACACTGCGATTTTTTTTTAACATTTACGAATTCCGACGTTAGACTAAGGTATACCCGTAGCGGTAGACCCAGAGTAGGTGGTAGACCCGGCGGTAATGCCCAGGCCACATTATGGTCACACTTGTCGATAAAATCGAATGACACACGACTATGGCGCCAACGCCGTTCGTAATTATTCGAGTTGAATATTGTTCAAATTTCAAGTATATGGTTCTTGATTGACCAATCAGAGTCGAGATTTAAGGCATAATTTTTTGAAACTAGAAAAAACGGAAGCTTGAAACAGCAATCTGTAAGAGAAATCTGACAAAAGCTAAGAAGACATAGTATTAGTAGAGAACAGTTGAAACAAATTAGTGTTGTGCAAATCTTTTAAATCAATTTCTTGAAATTTTTGTTTTCCGTCTCTGAAATACAAGTGTAACGCCAAAATCAAGAACAACCCCATGTCATTCATAAAATTGGGCTTTTTTAATGACGGAAGTGAATGTGACTAGGGCCTGGCTCGGGGATGGCAATCTGGAAAAATATGATGCATACCTATGCTTATTGCATTGTTTCATATGAACCTGAATTTGCTGAAATGATAAACTTACTGATCGACTGGACATGGAAGGAATAGTAGTTTTCTGTCACCTGATGAAAGGAATTCTTAGGTGGAAGAATATTTAGCTCTCTTCCGTTTCAAATTAAAGGTGGAAAATTTGGTTTTAAATATTTTAATAATTTATTTTTAAATAAATAAATTATTTTTAAATAAATAAATTATTTTTAAATAATTTAAAAATTAATTTTAAAAATTGTTTTAAATAAATGAGCTTCCTGTTCGATCCTATTTAAGGGTAAAAACTAATCATGGAAGTGTCCAAAACTTGGTTAATGCGTTTGAACATATTTTATTCCACGTATCCGTTCAACGCTATTTTCCTCGGATTTTGTATGTAAAAGATAACACAAAATACTTATCCGACATCTTGTTAACTGAAGCGCTACGGACAACTAGTAGAATAAAAGCATTAATCCCGTGCATTCCGTTGTAAGTTTAACTTATTTGCAAATCCATGAAAGTTTGCCTTATTTCACAATTAATGTTCCTTATTGTCCTCTGAATATAGCTTTGTATGTTTTTTCCCGTTTTGAAAAGATTGAATTTTTGTGTTGACATGTGACATCACCATATCCTCATTTATCTTGCATTTTCTGGGGTTAGTAGGTGTAACATATGTGGCAACTAATCTAGACCCTGTCAAGTAGCAGTCCACTAAATCTCTGACGTTATTTACATCTAGTGAAATGCAAATGATAAGTAGTTAGGCTTGTCCCAAACCCCAGAAAGCAAAATTTTTCAACTAATGCAAAGCAGAAGAGAACTAGATATCTCTTTCTATAAGAATTTTCACCCCGATCCGAGATATATATCTCTTATTGGACAACTAAACTTCTGACGTCATTTACGTCATAACGTCATTTACGTCTCGTGAAATTCTAATGATAAGTAATAGGATTTGGCGGATAATCAATGTTGATATGCCAGAAATGCACTATGAATATCTTATGCTGTGTATATTAAGCGAATTTGCTAGACGGTATGAAGCTTCAGTATTCGTTTAAGAACTTTCTTTTAACGCAACAGCTGAGTCTATTCGGAAAATATGACACAAGACGGTAATTTTTTTTTAAGCAAAAGCGATCACGCGACGTTACCAGGGGTATTTCAGCTGGTTGGTCGAATTGGATCTAAATATCCCGAAACAGCTTTATGTATATATATATCATGAAAAGAGAAATCACCAATGCAACAGCACAAACACATAAAAAAAAAAGAGACAGAAGGAGAAAAGGAAGACTTTCCCTAAATTAAAAATATATATATATTTTTATATAAAAATAAATATATATATATATATATATATATATATATATATATATATATATATATATGTAAAAATTGAATCGAATTCTTGCTTTAAAAAGATTATCAATCGAAGTTCTCGTCACGTGGCTGTAACCCTCTTTAATAGCCTCTCGGACAGCATTAGGGGTCCTGATTTAGTTTCTTTATTGAAATCACAGGTCAAACAGTTTCTTCTTATTCAAGTCGTAGGGTAAGAGCGGACTCTTTGTGAAAATAATTGTTTAATCTGTTTTTCTTCTTCTTTTTGTTGTCTTTTGTGGTGTCGATAATATGATTTAATTAGTTAACTGAGCCATTGAGCACAGACCGTTTGGCCTTATACTTCTAGGTATGTTTATTTAATTAATTTGTGTTGTGTATATAAATTAATGAAAATAAAGGATTCTTTCTATCTATCTAATTGTAATGTAGATTCAACGGTACTTCCTTTGAGCAAGAATCTTTTTTCTTTAACTTCATTTTTGCCGGTCAGAATTGTCAACTTTTCACCTCTAATATAAAACAGAAGAGAGATCGATATTTCTTCACATAAAGGAATTTTTCTCGTCGAAGGATGGGAAATTCGACTGTTTTTGCTTCCATTATTTAATTATTTGCTTTATTTGCAAACCGATTATTTGCAAACCGATGATATTTGCAAAATTATTTTTTTTTTAACCGATTTTATTTTTTTTTTAAACCGATGATTATTTGCAAACCAATTATTTGCAAACCGATGATACATCTAAAAATCGTTGTGATACTACTAATATAAAATAGTATATGAAACGAGAGTGGAGCAAAGCCAATTGGCCTTTGAATATTCCTACCCTATCAACTCTGTTATCCTGCGTCAAGATCCCTTTCACTCTACTATGTAAGAGTGTTTTTTTTGCCAATAGCCAGAGTGAAACTGAATGTTTATTACCTTCACTTACTTGAGTGCATGAAACAAGCTGAGACTGTGGCTGTCCCTCTTGTCCAGGTTAAACTCCAAGCCCGATTTGGAAAGAAGACCATAATCTTAAAGCCGTCAAAAATCATGCTAAAATCTAGCTTTGTATCTGGATTGTGTCTGGGTGACCCCTGTGAGGCCAAGTGTTTTTTATAAATAGTAATAAAAAAGTGGAGTTTAAGCGGTATCTTCGTTTGGATCGTTATAGTAGTGCTGCGTTCCCAAAATTGCAGAATAATGGAAGGAAGTTATTTGCTCGACTGTTATTTGCTTTCCAACTATTAATTATAATTATAAAGCAAAGTGGAATTTAAGAAGATATTCTGCTAAAATGGAGAGACAATGGATTTGAATTGCTATCTCCTTGAACTCCAGTGGAATCTTCTATGAGAAATCAATTTGTACCACCACCTTCCTTTGCACTCACTTTTTTTTAACTCCCCCTTTAGTAATGAGTGTCACGAACCATTAGTTATTAATTTATCTTGGTTAGTGTCTTAATTTAGGGGGGTTCAACTCCTGGTGTCGCTGGTTATTTGGTCTGGAACGGGATTCAATGGTGTGACTCTGTAAGCTCAACAAGAGGCCACCCAGCTTTAAATGGGTCTGGAGGAAAAACAAGGGGAATTGCCCCCAACCACGCCCGGCCAAAGGCCGATTCAGGAATCAATGGAAGCAGAAATCTATCAGGATTCGGCTGAAGGCCGAATCGATGCCTTCAGCACTCCCTGTCGAAGGCATTTAATCAGGAGATAGGTACCTGCGCAATGCAGACCGTGGTGAGTATGCAAAAAAAAAAATACTATTTTAAAGTACCAAATATATCACAATAAAAGGCTTAGCCACTGGATAGGTCTTCGGTCTATTCATACCTGAAAACTGCGATTTTCTAAGATTTTCTTTAATTTGTTTCAAAATTTTGAGGTTTTAAGGGGAGCACCACATTTTCGCTATTGTTTCAAAATTTTTCAACGATTTTTGTCTGTAAAACTTATATATTAAGAGTATTCCGATTCTTAAAGAGAGCCACACTTAAAAAGGAAAGATTAACCTTTTTAAACAGTTAGGTACCTGTTTTGACGTCTTTAGCTTATTTTTTTTTTTTTTTTTTTTACTGTTTTTCACTCTATTTTTTATTGTTTTTTCTCAATACCTTTCGTTGGAAATTGAATTCCGTTTTTTTTTGTTTTTTTTTTCAATTTTGTATTCCAATATATGGCTATGTAAGTTTTCACTTAACGAATTGAAATAATCCGATTTCATTGTGCTTGATACTTCACGAGGAATTTCAAACGAAATTTTAATTCCAGATTGTGCAGAACCTAATTGAAAACACAACACCAGCTACACCAAAATCAATTAATCCCGATGATCCAGTAGCCACAGCACTAAACTGGGACCCAGAAGGGGTAGAGTATGAATACACTACCAAAGATGTGATTCTTTATGCCCTGGCCATTGGTGCTTCTATTGAAGATTCTAATGCTTTGGATGTACTCTATGAAGGAGGAGAAAATTTTGCACCGCTTCCCACGTTTGGGATACTTGCAGCTCAAGAGACACTGTCAAGCTCTGGTGCTCTAACGGGATCACTCCCTGGGATTGAGGTAGAGTACAATTTTTTTTTCAAATACTTAATTCTTTAATCTAAAATCATTGTGAAAGGGGCAATTTTTGACTTTTTTAGGAGTTTTAGAATTGATGCCAACGGTAATAAAACTAATATAAAGACAATTGATGGGTTCGAATCCGACGATATACTTTTTTTAGTGTCCGTTATGAAAGACTAAGACTAAGAATAGATTCCTTTATCGGCCGAAGTTGAATCCATAGAGAAATCAATGTGATCGTGGGGGCTATTTTACGTAGAAGCTTCAAATTGATGCCAACAATAATTAAACTGATGTTAAGACAATATCTAATTCAGTTCATGTAATCAGTAACTGGCTGTAACCCTAGGGAACTCCAGTTTATGGGTAACATGTTCGTTTGTTTGTAAATTCACCTAAGGTGTACAAACAAGTAACAAGGCCTGACTTGCTTTTCAACCCTGTTTGTCGCAAGGAAGTGAGTGTCTTGAGTTTATCTTGAACTTATCAAGTATCTTGAATTAATTGAAATGAATGTCTTGAATTGAATCAAAATGAATAATTTCTTCTCAATTTTTTGATTGTCTTTTTTTACATTAATATTAGACCAACATTGCTGTTTTGCAGCAGAAAAGAACAGAAATAGGGACTTGTCTTTATCTACTTGTTTCTTTTTGGGGATTCTCTTCAATCAAACAGTTCATGGTAACGAACTGTAGTAAGGAGCGACTCGGCTCAATAGTAAACGAAACTCTAAAAAACGGAATTTTGATGCTAAAAGATAAATCAAAAGAATTGCATTTTCATGCTGATTTTAAATATACAATTTTCATCAAATTTAGTCGTTGTCATCAAAAGTTACGAGCCTGAGAAAATTTGCCTTATTTTGGCAAATAGGGGGAAACACCCCCTAAAAGTCATTGAATCTTAAAACAAAAATCACACCATCGCATTCAGCGTATCAGAGAACCACATAGTAAAAATTTCAAGCTCCTATCTACAAAAATGTGGAATTTCGTTTTTTTTGCCAGAAGACAGATCACGGGTGCGTGTTTATTTGTTTGTTTTTTTGTTTTTTTTTTCCTAGGGATCATCGTATCGACCAAGTGGTCCTAGAATATCGCAAGAGGGCTCATTCTAACAGAAATGAAAAATTCCTGTGCCCTTTTTAAGTGACCAAAAAAATCGGAGGGCACCTAGGCCCCCTCCCACGCTCATTTTTTCCCAAATTCAACGGATCAAAATTTTGTGATAGCCATTTTGTTCCGCATAGTCAAAAATCTTAATAACTATGTCTTTGGGGATGACTTACTCCCCCACATTCCCTGGGGGAGGGGCTGCAAGTTACAAACTTTGTCCAATGTTTTCATACAGTTATGGTTATTGGGCAGTGTACAGACGTTTTCAGGGGGATTTTTTTGGTTTGCGGGGTGGGGTTGAGGGGAGGGGGCTATGTGGGAGGATCTTTCCTTGGAGGAATATGTCATGGGGGAAGATAAATTCAATGTAAAGGGGCGCAGGATTTTCTAGCATTACTATAAAAAAAAAAACAATGAAAAAATAAACATGAAAAAGTTTTTTCAATTGAAATTAAGGAGTAGCATTAAAACTTAAAGCGAACATTTATTCTACGGCCTTTCTGAGTCAGGGGTCATTCTTAAAGAATTGGGACAAAACTTAAGATTTAGTGTAAAGAGCGAGGTATTAACCAGGGGACAAACCCCCTCATATACATAATAAAAATATAAGAATATGAAAGTTTGTTACGTAAGTTAATTCTTAAGTTACCTATATTTTTTACTAATAAAAACGTTCGTTAAAAATTAAAAGTTCTAGTTGCCTTTTTAGTAACCGAAAAAATGTAGGGGCAACTAGGCCTCCTTCCCCACCCCTTATTTCTCAAAATCGTCTGATCAAAACTAAGAGAAAGCCATTTAGCCAAAAAAAGAATTAATATGCAAATTTCATTTTAATAATTTATGTGCGGAGAGCCAAAATCAAACATGCACTAATTCAAAAACGTTCAGAAATTAAATTTAAAAAAAACTTTTTTTTTTTAACTGACAGTAAGGAGCGACATTAAAACTTAAAACGAACAGAAATTACTCCGTATATGAAATGGGTTGTCCCCTCCGCAACGCCTCGCTCTTTACGCTAAAGTTTTTAATTGTTTAAAAAGTAGAATTGTGGCAAAGAGTCAAACTTTAGCGTAAAGAGCGAGGGATTGCGGAGGGGACAACCCATTTCATATACGGAGTAATTTCTGTTCGTTTTAAGTTTTAATGTCGCTCCTTACTTTCAATTAAAAAAATAAGTTTTTTTTTTAATTTAATCTTCGTAAAAGACCATACGCTAACGTTTTTTCGTACAGGCTCCAGGGTTCTGTTGTCCAACAGAACCCTGGAGCATGTACGAAAAAAGGATAAATGAACATAATTGGCTCAAAATCTGTATTTTGAGGAAATTAATTGCAATAGAAAAAAGAATCTAGCATTACGAAATTAGGATGTTCAACAATAAGGATATTTGATACACAAACAATTTTCCGTTATCTTTTCTTTTGCGTTTGGGTCTCCTTTCTCTAAGGAATTATTTGATACACAAACAATTTTCTGTTATCTTTTCTTGTGCATTTGGGTCTACTTTCTCCAAGGAGGTATTTGATACACAAACAATTTTCTGTAATCTTTTCTTGTGCATTTGGGTCTACTTTCTCCAAGGAGGTATTTGATACACAAACAATTTTCTGTAATCTTTTCTTTTGCATTTGGGTCTTCTTTCTCCAAGGAGGTATTTGTTACACAAACAATTTTCCGTAATCTTTTCTTGCGCATTTCGGTCTCCATTCTCCAAAATGAATGATCCAGTCAAATATCGAACGAAGAGAAGCAACAACAAAGACCATTAGAGCTACTTCCCTCTAGAGTCTCTAAAGGCCTTCGTATTATTTTTGCTTTACTAAAAAATTATCAGTGTCTTTTTGTTGTTTAGTTTATTGTTGTTTTTTTTCTTGTTTAGCATTTCAAAGCTGTGTTTAGTTATTTTATTTTTCTTCCACTGTTCGAAGGTCTTTGTTTCCATAAATGTACAATTGCCTTATTTTTGCATAACGAGGTGTACAGTTGCTAAATTTATTTATTTGTTATTCTAAGCTTTATAGCCACCAAATTGGCTAGAAGGCTTAGATTGGCTTCCCTATAAAAGTGATTATAAATATTTATCAAAAGGTTTAAAAACATTGGGTGTCAGCTGGGAAGGAGTTACGTTGTCCTGATCTTGAGCCCCCTAATCTTGATTAAAACCAATTATTGGGGATTTTTTTCGTAGGGAAGTTCCTTTATTGTGTTCAAAAAGGAAAAAACTGGAAAAGGATTTGTCTTTTTTTTCTATTTGTGAAATAACTAAAGTCACTTTTTCGGGAGCATAGTCGTGGCCGGCCCCTGATATGTTTTTTTCATTTTGGAAACGCCAAGAATTGTGTGTTTACATTTGCATTCACTTATTCTCAGTTATTCTGTGTTTTCTGGGATTCTCCCTTATGTTCTCCCTTACGTTATTTACGTCTCGCGAAACGCTAAGGGTAAGTATTCGAGCTTGTTGGATAAGTAATCTTGAAATGCTTGAACGGGCTGCTTAAATCATTTCTTCTTTAGGTTTCTAACAATGTATGCAACTAATTACATATTTACTGTTAAGTATAATAATAATTATTTTCATAGGAGCAGCATGCTACGTAATCAATTTGTATTATTTTTATTCAATAACAATTCTGATATTAATAATTGTATTATAATGTATCAATTATAATTATAAATCATAATTATAAATAGTATTATAATATAATGATAATCCTTTTCGTCTCCTCCTCCTATTCTTTCCTTCATAAAAAGATATCCTATTCTTTTATCATCCTTCATTTAAGGTCTATATATTTATTACCTTTTGTGGGTTTTTTTCAAATAAAAAAAAAAATGGTTTAAAATTTAAGAGGATTTTTTTTAACTTAAGTAAACCCAAAAGGAAGGTTTGTAAATTAAAATAAAATCAAATATAAATTGACACAAAATTGAAACTTAAAAGGAAGATATTTAGATTAAATTAAAACCTGAAAGAAAAATTTTATAATAACATAAAACTTAAAATAAAATTAAAATCGATACTCAAAAAGACTTTTTAATTGAGTTCATAACTAAAATTTTCTAATTTTAGAAAATTTTCTATGTAGAATAACTACATAGAAAATTTTCTAATACAACAAAAATTAGAACTTAAATTAAATTTTAATTTAAATTAAATCAAATTAAAACTTTACAAAAAAAAAAAAATCTTGTGTCGACCAGTAGTGTGCGTATCTCAGGTACCGGCTTCATGATTCTCTGCCTTCGGCTGGGGGTGTACTGCCTCATTTTTTTATGGTCTGATTCCAAGGCCATTATGATATTAGCAAATTAGTCTGTTAGTAATATCTAAACAAGGACTGTTGAAGAAATTTTCGAAATGTATGAGCTACCAAATAATATCTGATTGTCAAAACCTCTCAGATTCCTTTGTAATATGAAAACTTTTTCTTTTTGGCATGCTTGAGAGTTGAAATCGTTGTTTGAGCGTCTGTTTTGGGTTAGCCCATTGGATAGCGCATATATCATGTTGTTTATAAGGATAGGATAAAGATCTCCCAGAGCCATTGATGGCGCATAGGGTGCCTGTTGCAGAAATTAGCCCTGATAGGGAATTACGCCTGTTAGGGTCCAACACGGACCATAGGCTCCGGATTGCCAAGCAAACTTTATTCTACTTTCTGTGATAATTCTGTCTTTTATGCTTCATGTCTTTTCCCCCATCTTAGTAATGATAATTTAAAAAGAATTCTGATAAATTATTTCAATTATTGTAAATTTCTTCTGTATCTTCCACCTTGGTCAAAAAACCGGATTCTTGTTAGAAATTTTCCAGTTCCTAATATAACTTTAAAGTTGGAGATTCTTCACAGAAAACTCTCCAGTGCAACTTCTGCGTGCCTCCGTCTTATCCGTTTTTCTCGTTGATTTTTTGTGTGTATTTTTTATTTATTTATTTATTCTTACTCTTATATACTTATATTTTTTATATATTCAAATACTTATACTTGTATTACTTTTATATTTTCGATTCCCTTTCCCGTGGGTTAGCTTTCGTTCTTTATTAGGTTGCAGCGGATCCCAGAAAAAAAATATCAGAAAAAAATTTATCAGAAAAAAATATTCTAAAAATACATGGCATGAAGCAACTTAAAAATGGGTAACTCCTTTGAAATTTTAATTGTCTTTCGGACGAAAAGCATTAGCAAATTAAACTAATTAATTTTGCTTAACAAGTTAACAGTTAATTTCAGTTAATAAAAGCAAATTGATTTTGTGTGCGTATTTGTTTTTCTCTGTTTTTTTTATTTATTCTTACTCCACTATTTTTACTTTATGTACAGTGTGGGTGAAAAATAAATAAATAAAGCACCAACCCTCTATGCTACTACAGTTTTATACAGTTATTGTAATACATCTTTACCGTTCCATATAAAATAATTTTTATCATAATTGCAGTTTGATCTATCCAAAGTCCTCCATGGAGAACAATACCTTGAAGTTCTGAAGCCCTTGCGAGGTGAAGCTGTACTAACATCAAAGCTTAAAATAACTGATTTGCTGGATAAGAAATCTGGTGCCCTCATAGTCTGCGATGTTGAAACAAGGGATGAAAGTGATGAATTGGTCATGCGAAACCAGTTTAACATTTTTGTAGTAGGCGCTGGTAATTTTGGCGGAAAGCGTCAGTCAGATAAGATAGTTCCGACAGTGGAGCCCCCTAAAAGGAAGCCAGATGCTGTTGTCGAGTATAAAACTTTTTCTAATCAGGTATTTTGGATTTTCGTCATTTTTTATTTTAAGTGAAGCGGGTGTCGCATATATTCGAAGTAGATAACTTCGTAGACCACACTGCTTTCCTTGACGAAAGTAAAACAGTTCAAATATGGATGGAAACTTTTTATTGACAATGATGTTTCGAATGTCAATGATTTATTGACTGGATGTTTCGAACACATATATTGCTATATATTACACATATATATTACACATATTTTACTGCTGATGATGAACACTGTATATGTGTCCGAAATATCCAGTTAAATAATTTTGTATCTATTCACTATCAATAAAAAAGTTTTCATCCATATTTTGAACTGTTTTACTTTCTTCGCATGTATTGGCTTCCAGTAAATTTAATATAGTATTTAGGATTTTTTAATCGTAAAAAAAAAATAAAAAAAAATATCCACCCCCGTAAGTTTTTATTCTCGGAAATCCAGGAAGGAAAAAAAAACAAGCAAAAGATATACAGAGAAAAACAATGTAGGGAGAAAGACAAACAAAGAAAAAACTAAAAAAGAGGCGGAAGCAAAAAAGATAAATAAAACTCACATACACACTAAAATGGGGAAATACCTATCAACCACCAACATACTATTTGCTAAAACCCAGGCCGGATTAAAGTGTCATGTCCAATAAGTCACGATTTTATATCATTTATCTTTTGGTTATTTCAAAAATTATTATGTTTTTACACCAGTATTAAATTTTAATTAAATTAAATTAATTAATTTTATTAAATTTATTTTAATTTTATAAATTTAACTAATTAATTTTATTAAATTTTACTAATGTTGCCACGTTGAACCGTGAAATTCGAACTCAAATTATCAACCACTTTCAACCTGGACTCCAGTTTGAACTTCCCTGAAGTAATGATTTTAGAACTTTTTTGAGAAAATATTTTAGTTTTAAAGATTGTATTTTAATATGAGTTCTTTTATATTCTTCGTTTTTATTTTTCATTTGTTTTGCTGACAGCCCTTGGATATAGGATCGAAATATTCATTTAAAGTTGCATTCCACTGTCTAATAAAAAAAAATTTGCCAATTATATTGTGTTTTGCCAATGTTACCACGTTGAATCATGAAATTCCAACTTGAACTACATCAACTGGGTTCAACCAGGACTCCTGGTTGGACTGTTTTGAGAAAATGTTTTGGTTTTCAAGATTATATTTTAATGTGAGTTCTTTTATATTCTTCGTTTTTATTTTTTCATTTGTTTTGCTGAGAACGGCCCTTGGATATAGGGTCGAAATATTCATTTAAAGTTGCATTCCACTGTCTCATGTAAAATATTTGCCAATTATATTATATTTTGCCAATGTTACCACGTTGAATCATGAGATTCCAACTTAAACTACATCAACTGGGTTCAACCAGGACTCCTGATTGGACTGTTTTTATTATGTGCTTTGGGAATGAAGCACATTATTATATGCTTCATTCCCAAGCATATCTATTTATTATTCCTATTTCATACATCACTACACATTTGTATTTTCTTGTTGTTACAACCACAGTGCCCAACTTTTATTACGACAAAGTAATTTACCCAGGATTTGTAATAAAATTGCACATGTTGATTACGTTATTCTGAGCAATGATCCAGTGTATATATATATTTATATATATATCGCTTATGGCGATTTTTGCGTTTGTTTAATGTAAGCAAAATCGATCTTTTGATCACGGATCTTGCGACAAGACTCTTGTTGAGAAGTTTATTGACTCTTTAGCCAATAATTAAAGGATTTAAAACCAAAAACAACAATGAGCTTGTCTACTGCGCCTGCGCTAATCCCATCTTTTCGCTTTTGGTGGTTTCCCAATACTAGCCGACTAGCTAGTGCAGCAGTGCATTACAAAGAAGCTTACACTGACACAACCTTTCGGCCTCACAAACGGATCTTGTGTGAAGATATACTCTTTAGCCAGTAAGCCTAAAGATCTCTTTGAGCTTCAAAATCGTCTGAAGGCAATGTCAATAGCGTTTTCCAAAGTTCTGAACATAATACAAATCTTTAAAGGGTAAAATTCTAGTTAATTGACTTCTTGCTATCTCAGAAAGGGTTTAGGTTAGGAAAATAAAACTGTCAGGGATGGGCCTACAGGCTAAAGTATGTCCCGGGAAGGTATTTTAAAGTACCCACCTCTACTCCTTCTCCCTCAAGAGTGCCCTGAAATTTGCCCAAATGACAGATCTATACCTATTGAAATTTTGACAAAACAACATTTTACCCTATTCTCTGCCTTTAGTTCTGAAAATGCAATTCTTGTTATTTGAGTAAAATTTTGAGCCATATCAATGTTTTTTTCTTCAGAATTTAGGAAATGTATTTGCATATCTTTAAAACCTTATAAAATGGAATTGAGCAAAGTTATGAAGCTGAAAACAATTTTGTTGTACTTCAATTAAGCAGAAGATCTATTTCGCAAGGTTTCACTTTTCTAACACACATATTTTTAAAGGTCATCAAAGGTCAGGGCCATCAAGAGGGAGAAGGAGTGGAGGTAGTTGCTTCAAAAAACCTTCCCGGGACATACTTTAGTCTGTAGATTCATCCCTGAAAGTTTCATTTTCCTAACCTAAACCCTTTTTGAGATAGCAAGAAGTCAATTAAATAGAATTTTACCCTTTAAAGATTAACAATTGGCGACGAAAGGCTCGGTGGTCTGATGCTTAATAAAAAGATTTTTATTAATAATAATAAAATTTAATTATTATAGTTTAATAAAAAGATCGTTGGATTTTGATGATATGGTTGATATTTTTGAAAAAAAATGAGAACTCGTCAATTCACAGCGTTGGAATAGAACAGTAAATTACTTTCCTACTCAAGTGCTTTCTGTATTTATTAAACACTTTTAAATTGCTTCTTATTATTATTAGTCGACTTTGGGAGAGGACTGTGCAAACCACCGTGAAGAAATATTGTTCTTAAACAACTTTGACCTGGCTACTCTAGGGGGCCCATAGAGGTTGCTTAGCCCCCCCCCCCCTTCTTAGTTTGAAATGAAATGACGCCGCTGAAGTTAAGATAATGCAAAATGAACTCTATGATAATTAATAACGTGAGCAAAATAAAATTTTACATAATTTTATTTTAATTTATTTCGAATTTGTTTTTAATCATTTAAGTTCTATCATTAAGATAGTTATATCGTTTAGCTCACTCATTATGTTCTCTAACTGAATCTTAAATCACTTGACCAATACAGCGAGACTCATTATCTTGCTTCCAAGCTAGAAGAAAGTTAAAATAAAGAAACTGTACAAGGAACGTTCCAAGCCAAGCTGTTTTTTAATCACATTCCAAGCCAAGCTCTATAGCTAAGAAGCTCCTAGCATTCCCTGCCTTTTGAAATCTGTATATTTGTCATCAACTCTCTTGGATTAAGTTCCTTCTTAACAAGAATCAATTCTAATAAAATTTTCAAAGAAGGTCATACTAAGACAAAATGCAACTAAAGAATATGAGTAACTTACGAGAATGGAAACGCATTTCAGAAAATTATCAACGCCATCTAGCATTTCCCGTTTCTCGGCAATATTTTGGTGTAATAATATGGCAGAGAAGTATAGTGTATCTCAGTTTCTGTATGCTTTTCAACACTAGCGCTAGTTTCCACTCTTATAGGTTACCCACGCTCTTTGGAGTCACTCCCTAAACAAGTTATAAATTGTCTACAATATTAGCAATCACAATATATAGCCATCAGTTTTTCGGTTAGACGAAATATAGATGGCATTATATTTATGTTTGTAATAGATTCTGCAAAACCCGGTAGGCTGAAATTTATATTCCTTATGAGAGTTTAGCCGTTCATATTACAAAGAGAAAATAACATTAAAAACTATTCAACCCTCACAACCTCGAATTTATGCGAGAAGTTTGAAAGAAATACAGATTGAGCACAAAGAAAAAGCAGATTTCACTCATCAAAAGAATATAGAAATTCTCGAGGAAGAAGGACAAGAAAAATAGAAGTAAATTTAATCTGTTTTCTCAGGGTGTAATCAATGCTGGTGACATCTGGTAAAAACATGAATGAAACTTGTTGTCAAATGTTATTAAGGCGTCAAATTGAGTCAGTTCAAACACATGGGAGGAATATGAAAAAAACGTAAAA
Organism: Artemia franciscana; assembly: GCF_032884065.1. Taxonomy (NCBI): domain Eukaryota; kingdom Metazoa; phylum Arthropoda; class Branchiopoda; order Anostraca; family Artemiidae; genus Artemia; species Artemia franciscana. The sequence continues at coordinate 8,302,831 of NC_088881.1, forward strand.
TAAATATAAAAATAAGTAAATATAAAAGGCGACGTTTCCAATGAAAAGAACATTAAAAAAATATTTTTAATTATTTTTCTGTATCATGTTTATTTAAGCAGGTCTGGCTAAGTGGTTGGCGCTCTGGTTTGAGAATTCTTTGTCCATGGGGCACGGGTTCAATCCCAGGCGTAGCCAGTTATTTGGTTTGGTATGGGGGTCAGTGGCGTAACTCTAAGCTCAGCCCTAGTCGACCCAGCTCCAAATGGGTACCTGGAGAAACCTGGGGAAGTTAAGAAGGAAGGATGTGGGAAAGCACAGGATGGTTGATCCCCAACTCCCCATTGCACTTCCTAGCTGAAGGGCCACGAAACGGAGATCAGTACCGCCGTTTTGTACCTTAAGGGTCTAGTGCCGTCTTACTTACTTACTTTTACTTATCATATATATTTTCTTACTTCATATTTTTTTCTTGTTTACAGCTCTTTTCTCCCCTTTCTATTTCATTTCTGTTTTAAGGCTGCTCTTTATCGTCTGTGTGGTGACCGAAATCCCTTACACATTGACCCAGCCTTTGCAGCAATGGGTGGATTCGAGAAGCCGATTCTTCATGGCCTCTGTTCATATGGTATATCTGCTCGCTCGATTTTGAAGAGATATGCTAACTCGGATCCAAGGAAATTTAAGGCTATGAAGGTAAGTTTCATTTATTTATTTACCGAGAAAAATATCGAACGAAAGGACAAAAAAAAGAAGCCAAAATAAAACAGTAAAACTATGACTGATTGAAAATTTTGGCTAAACATTAAAATTTTGTCTTAAATTCATGTGGCAATCCGGCGTTTTAATTCTAAAGCAGAAAACACGAGGTGTGTTTTTTAAGTAAGGTCCGTTTGAACATAAATACATAACAAAATATTATTTCAAAGATTATTTTAAAGATTAAATTTATATTATTATAAATTTATAATAAATAAATTTATATTATAATAAATTTATAATATTATTTCAAAGATTAAATTTATTTTCAGAAAGCACATACTTTGCTGTATTTTCCGTATTAAATAAGAATAAGGTAATTTAGCTTTATATAATTAATTAGTTATATAATTATAATTAATTATAATTAATATAGTAATTAATAATATAATAATATTATAATAAATTAATATAATTAATTATATAATTTATTGAATAATTAATTAGCTTTACGAATAAGGTAATTGTCCGTATAAATATTCTCCATAAAAAAAAGCAGACAAAATCTAATTTTTTAAAATATTTTTGGAAAAAATAATTTCAAAAAAAAAATAAAACGCGGTATTAAAACTGAACATGCGCTGAAATTACTTAGAATGAAAATAAAAGAGAATGAAATAAAACCTAAGACGGACTGAAAATAAAATGAACTATCAAGCTAAACGTATAAGGAGCAAATATCACCACAAACAATACTGATCTACTACCCCGTTAAATCCCAACCACATTTAAAACAAAAAAAAAACAAAAAAACAAGAAACAATCCTACCTAGAAAATCATAAAACTAATTGTAAAAGAAGCTTAAATGAAGATATTGGTTGTACTCTTTTTATAAAGGATTTACTGAAAATATTATTAAACACAAAGATGAGACAATTAATGCAATATAAACTTGATATAATAAAAAAATAATATAGTATTAATATAATATTACATTTACAGACAGTTAACATAATATAAACACTAGTATAAACATAATATAAACACAGTTAATGTTTTAAATCAAGTCTGATGTGATAACCAAAGACTGCAAAAACTCAGAAAAAGCTGCTTTATAATGCTGTTTCAGTACTGTATATGTTTATGTGTATGTTATTTTTATGCTGTTTGTTATATATATATATATATATATATATATATATATATATATATATATATATATATATATATATATATATATATATATACCATAAAGAATAATCCATGGACAGGCAGTCATGTCGTCAATAAGTAATAAGTCGTCATTTACCAAACAATAAAAACAGTAAAGACAAATAATTCAGAGGCAACAACCCAACACAAGGGCTCATCAGAAGAATACACACATATATATATATATATATATATATATATATATATATATATATATATATATATATATATATATATATATATATATATATATATATATATATATATATGTATATATATATATATATATATATATATATATATATATATATATATATATATATATATATATATATATATATATATATATATATATATATATATATATATATATATATATATATATATATATATATATATATATATATATATATATATATATATATATATATATATAAATATATATATATATAAATATATATGAACTTAAAAAGAAATGTGGATGAAAAACCAGCAAAATGCAGATAAAAATATGTCATCAAAGAGCCTAAGAAGGTATAAGTCTAGGTATTTTGGGAATAGGAAAAAATCTTTTGAACATATCTAAAAAAGAAAACCTACATTTATATTCAACAAGTAAAATATGTCCAAAGGTATATCTTTCAAATTAAACGCTTTTATCTGTTTTAAATGAAATTTTGCCAGTGGGAAAGTCCTGTTTATGTTTAATCTGCTGTACAATGGTGCTTGTTTGTTGTTCATGTAAGTTTTATTCTGATTTGAGACCAAGACAAAATGAAACGGTCTAGAAAACATGTCTTCCTCAGCCAATCGAAACGATGATGTTTTGGAGCCTGTCTTTTGACCGGGCGTTCAAATGTCATAATGACATTGTTTACAACTCTTGCCCTGTTAGTTGTCATAACGTTATTACTATGCCATAGTACATTATGATAACGTTATTACGTTATAATATATTTGATATTATATTTTATATATTACAATATTATAATATTAGTTCGTAGACTTACCTTCCTGTTCTTGAAAACTTTTTTTTCACCTCCAAAAGAACAACTTTCGCCTTAACTATTTTACCTTATACATCTTCATTTTATCCATCACCATTAATATTAACACTACCCGGGAAGTGAAGTTATCCACTTGGTCGATTCTCTAGTTGCCTAACGTCTTCTCTTTTATTCCTAGTCTAAGCGACTGAATCTTTCATAATGACATTGTTAACTCTTGCCCTGTCAATTGTCATAACGTTATTACTATGCCATGGTACATTATGATAACGTTATTACGTTATAATATATTTGATATTATATTTTATATATTACAATATTATAATATTAGTTCGTAGACTTACCTTCCTGTTCTTGAAAACTTTTTTTTCACCTCCAAAAGAACAACTTTCGCCTTAACTATTCTACCTTATACATCTTCATTTTATCCATCACCATTAATATTAACACTACCCGGGAAGTGAAGTTATCCACTTGGTCGATTCTCTAGTTGCCTAACGTCTTCTCTTTTATTCCTAGTCTAAGCGACTGAATCTTTCATAATGACATTGTTAACTCTTGCCCTGTCAATTGTCATAACGTTATTACTATGCCATGGTACATTATGATAACGTTATTAACGTTAGTTCTCAAACGTTTAATTCTCAAAGGTGTTTTCTATAGGGTGTTGGCTTGTGAGATGTTTCAAACAGGCTAAATTGGCTACTCAGGTCTACTTTTGCAGTATCAGCAGAATTTCTAATAAGTTTTCTTATTCATTTAAATTATCAAAGGTGTTTTTTTTTTTTTTTTTTTTTATAAGGTGTTGGCTTGTGAGATGTTTCAGACAGGCTAAATTGGCTACTTAGGTCTACTTTTGTAGTACCAGCAGAATTTCTAATTCTGCACATACACTTCAAGTAAGAAAAATACTTATCTCTATAGTCAGAATTGCATCCTGAATCCAAAGTTATTGTGCATTTGCATCAGAAAGGAAATTAATATTCACCATATACAGACCTAGCCTATACCAATTCAGGGTATATATTTGGACGTTAGTGAGTATATGTGTATGTATGTGTATATGTGTGTATGTGTATATGTATGTGTGTATGTATATGTATGTGTATATATATATATATATATATATGTATATATGTAAGCCCTATAGATAGGTAGAGTAGCTCCATAGGAGGCTTAGGCCAAGTAGGACCTTGTCCCAGTGGGGCCCATAATAGAAACTGGGAAACCCTCCCCTGGGGGTCATAATTTCAGGTGGAGGAGGAAGAAGGCCCCTCAAATGTACACTCAGCAGGGCCAACTGCCGTGTTCACGCGTCAGATGAGTTACAAACCTTCTCCCAGTAATGGGTTAAATTGCATGGTGAAGCAGAACACCATCGTGGGAGGATCCTCTATAGGAGGACAACTGCGGCAGGGCGTAAGATCCAGATTTATGGACAACGGCCTCTGTAAAGGGCTGCCTCGACCCTTTCGGGGTACCTGCAAGACTGGGAAACTTGCGGTCAATTTTTCCCACTTGAGGAGTGGCGCCCCTCGAGGAAATTATAGCCTAGTAATCAACACAGCACTCGTACGGGATTCTGATTATTGGATAATTTTCTGGGCTTGGTTTGTTTTGATGGGCGTTTTCGGGCTGAAAAACCTCTTCCTAGCTAATTTATCTACTATGGGCTGCCTCCCCGTAGTAGCATAATATTTGTAGGCATGAATATATAATGAGTCGGAGGTAATAGGCTTGGGACTGTCTGTGCAGGATTTCGACTCTTGTTGATAGAAGAGCATCGCCAAGTGCTGAAAACCATGTTGTGACCAAGATGGGCCCAGGATTGCACAAAGCCTCCAACTTACTGGAGGTCCCAGGGACTTCTTGCTGTCCGGTTCTAAGCCGGCTTAAGCGCTTCGGTGTAGACTTGAGAAGATATGTTGGTCCCCATCCTGCACTGGTATCCGGGATCACTGCTTTTCTTGAGGCCAAAATAATTTCAAAGATTTAAAGAACATGAAAATTGGAACTTGGAATGTTACGACGTTAAAAAATGACTATCGCATCGACATTTTGACTGACGAATTCAGACGGTTTGAACTGGATTTATTAGGAGTTTCAGAAACTCATATCCCAGGGGTAGGAAGCATGAAATTAGGTGACATAGAATTTGTTTACTCAGGAAGGAAGGATGGGGTACATAGACAGGGAGTAGGGCTCATGATGAATAAGGAAGCTGCTAAGTCTTGTTTAGGCTGGGAAGGTATTAATAATAGAATACTAATTGCTCATTTTATGACTAAAAAGTTTAGGGTATCAGTTATAGTAGTATATGCCCCCATTGAACCAACTGATGGAGATACTAGTGACTCAGATGAATTTTACTTACAGTTACAGGAGCAAATAGACAGGGTACCAGGTAGAAATATGGTGTTTTTGCTAGGAGATTTTAATGCCCAGGTTGGTAGAAATAGGGATAGATGGTATCCTAGCCTAGGTAATTTTGGTGTAGGAAAAGAAAACAGTAATGGCTATAGGCTTTTGCAATTTTGTAGGTATAACAACCTAGTTATAACCAATACGGTGTTTGGTCACAAAATGGCCCATAAGTTGACATGGTATTCACGTGATGGTAAGACAGCAAACCTTATTGATTATGTTATTGTAAACAGAAGACTAGCAGGATCAATACAAGATACTAGGGTGTATAGGAGTGCCGTTATTGATGTTAAAAGTAAAGATCACCATCTAGTAGTGTCTAAGGTTAATTTAAAGCTGAAATTTCAGAAGAGTAACTCCCTCCCGGGAAGTTATGATGTTGGTAGACTTCAGGATGAAAATTTGAGAAAAAAATTCCAGGAACAGTTGAGTACTAAACTTGAGGGTTTAAAATTTGACAATGTGGAAGATGGATGGAATAATTTCAGAAAAACAATTTGTGAAGTTGCTGATGGTGTCCTAGGGAAGAGTGCTAAGACAGCAACTAGGAATATTAGTGAAAAAGCTTTAGGTTTAATAGAGAGTAGAAGGGGTTTGTATAAGAATTATCTGAGCGATAGGTCGTATGAAAACAAAAGGAATGTAAAGAAAGTGGAGAAAGCATTAAAATATGAACTAAGGAGATGTGAAATGGAGGCAATGGATAAAATTGCTGAGGATCTGGAAGATGCGGCTAGACGGCATAATAGTAAAATATTATACTGGCATGTTAATAAATTGAAAGGGAGTAGCCGATCCGGACTAGTCCCAGTTAAAGATAGAAATGGGGTCACAATTAGTGATAAGGAAAAAGTTAAAGAAAGATGGGTGGAACATTTTGAGAATGTGCTAAACTGAGGTACAGTTGCAGGAAAAGATATAGATGAAAATGAAAAAGTTTGTGATACCTTGGATGTGAAGGAAGATTTGTTTAGTGAGGAAGAATTAGCGACAGTACTAGAAGGATTAAAAAATAATAAGGCCCCAGGTGCTGATAGTATGATTAATGAGTTCCTTAAATATGGTGGCTCTGAGGTTAGGAATAAGCTACTGAAGATTATGAACATGATTTTTGAAAAAGGGGAAGTACCCAATGATTTTAGGAAAACCTTAATTAAACCACTGTATAAGAAAGGTGACAAGAGTGAATGTCGGAATTATCGAGGCATTAGTCTGGTATCTGTAGGTAGCAAATTACTGAGTAATATGATACTTTTTAGACTGAGACATGCTGTAGACAAAGTTTTAAGGGAAGAACAATGCGGTTTTAGAAGAGGTAGAGGATGTGTCGACCATGTTTTCACTCTTAGGTTAATAATTGAGAAGTCCCTTCGTTGTCAAACACCTTTGGTCCTTAGTTTTATCGATTATGAGCAAGCTTTCGATTCTGTTGATAGAACAGCGTTAACAAAGGTCTTATCGTTATATGGTATACCAGAAAAATACATTAAAGTGATTTGCGCTATGTACGAGAATAATACTGCTGCGGTTAAGGTAGGAAATGAGGTTAGCAACTGGTTTTGTATTAAATCAGGAGTTAAGCAGGGTTGTGTTCTATCCCCCTTTATATGGATCATTTTGATGGACTTCGTCTTAAGGAGCACAGGAAAGGCAATTGGAGACCATGGAATCAAATGGGGAGGAAGAACGCTCCTGGACTTAGATTATGCTGATGATTTAAGCATATTAGATGAAAGTGTGAGCAAAATGAATGAATTTTTAGAGGTTTTACGAGTTCAGGGTGCTAAAATAGGCTTGAAAATTAATGTTAAGAAGACTAAGTCACTAAGGTTAGGAATAAGTGAAGATGAACAGGTGACCTTAGGTAACGAAAAAATTGATCAGGTTGGGAGCTTCAGTTACCTTGGTAGTATTATTAGTAAAGATGGTGGGAGCAGTGAAGATGTTAAAAGTAGAATAGCTAAAGCTCAGGGTGTTTTTTCACAGTTAAAAAAAGTTTGGAAGAATAGAAAGATAAGCCTACAAACCAAGATTAGAATATTGGAAGCTACAGTGATGACAGTGGTCAAATATGGCTCTGAAGCATGGACACTCCGAAAAGCAGATGAAAATTTACTAGATGTTTTCCAGAGAAATTGCCTACGCATTGTTCTGGGTACCCAGCTGACTGACCGTATTTCAAACAGTAGGTTGTACGAAAAGTGTGGTTCAATCCCGCTTTCTGGGGCTATAATGAAAGAAAGGTTGAGATGGCTAGGCCACGTTCTACGGATGAAGGATGACAGATTACCGAAGATTGTCCTTTTTGGCCAACCGTCTGGGGCTACACGGAAAGCAGGTCGTCCTTGTCTGGGTTGGGAGGATGTCATAAATAAGGATTTAAAGGAAATGGGAACTTCCTGGGAGGGTGTAAAGAGGGAGGCTTTAAATAGATTAGGTTGGAGGAGGAGCGTGCGCAGCTGTGTTGGCCTCAGGCGGCTTGGTGCTGCAGTGAGTTATTAGTAGTAGTAGTAGTAGTTGTTATAATTTTTGCTAGACCCTCATATCAATTGAATCTAGGGGAGTTTGTCTCTTTTTTTTATACTTGGAAATTAATGGGTATACTTGTGTGGTCAATCTGCGTACCCAATCTAAAACATGTTTTTCGTGATGTCAATCTTCCTATGAATTATTTCTTTATTGTCGAAATTATTTTTTTACTTAAATTTCTTTGAGTTTTCTGTGTTATTTCTCGTTTTAACTTTCTGTTAATTGGGGAAAAAGAAAATTACAAAATTTGAAATAGAAATGTTTTGAACATAAAATTAATTTTAATATAAACCTATCTAATAAGGTTATATTAATATAAATTTATATATATCATATAATATAAAGTTTACGTAATATAAATATATCCTAATACAAACTATAAATAAAACTAAAATTAATATAAACTGATCAATCGTGTTGGCGAAATCTGCATATCAATCAGTAAAAAATATCATATTAGGCTACTTTGAGTTTTAGTTCCATTTCTTTTTAGTCTCCAGTTCCGTTTTTTTTTCCGAAGCTTTTGCAACCTTAAGGCAGGTACTGGTACCCCCAAAGCTTAAATTTATCTGCAATAATAACAACATCCATTAAAATTATACATCGGTTACTTGATGTTCCAAATATTTTGCCTAGATAGATAACCGCTTCTCGGATAATTGTTCTTTAATATTTCAAAAAATTCTCATTTCAATATTTTTTATATCAAATTTATATAGTAAGCCAACAATGGAAATGGGAAGAACATCTCTATCCCCTTCCCCAATATCGTCGCCTATCCACTAAAATGACGCAATTTTCAACTCAATTACTTTACCACCATTTAATTTAACTGCACATTGAAAATAATTTAGCGGTCGCTTTGGATTAAATAGCCGTAATTGTACCATTGTATTATTGTTCTATTGTAAATTGCACTATTGCCTATATTGGGATCATGACAATTTTGGCCACCAATTTTAGCCGTAATCCGAAGAAGGCAGACTTTTATCCAGAATGCAATTTTGTATGAGATGGGATTGCGTACGAGATGCGTTTATTTGCTTTAATATCTCTCTGAGAAATGATCCTAGGTATGTACGCCTATTGCGAATATTTTCGTACGGGGGAGGGGCAGCACAGTATTTATCTGTGGGGGGTTTCTCTTACAGTAAAGTGTGTTTTCGCCCAAATGTGAGGATGTCTGCATATTAGGCCATCTTTCCAAAATTATCCTTGGAGAGTATCCTCAGACGTACAAGGGGCATAACACCCCTCAGTCCACTCAAGTACACACTAACACCCAGAAATGTCATCAAACATGGGTATGTATGTCCTTTTTTTTATTGAGCTACCGTGACTCGAACCGTTTTGTTTTCAAGGCGCGGTTTGCTGGTCCTGTGGTCCCGGGTCAGACACTGGTTACTGAGATGTGGCGTGACGGCAATAGAGTCCATTTTGCCACCAAAGTTGCTGAAACCGGGAAATATGCTCTAACAGGTATAATTTGCAGTTTTGAAACAGACGAAAGTAGGCCCCAAGATGTTTTCAAGGGCCCCAAGAGGTTTGAAATTTTTTGAACCAAAATGAAAAAGAGTAAGAAAGATGACTTAGTTCTCTTACAACTAACCCGAAAATAAAAGATTTAACTCCGCTATTTCATATAAAAATGGAAATATTTAGTATATTTAATAATAAAAATATTTAATAATATTTAATATATTTAATATAAAATTATAAAATATAAAATAGGAAATATTTAATAATAAAAATGGAAATATTTAAAATCAATCTTTAGTTTGAATTACAGGGTTTTGAGATTATGCGATTAAAATTGAATCCAACACTTGGTTTATTTTCATAAAACCAGTGAGTAATTGTGAGAGCAGTTTGCTATATTAGGCATAGCATATTGTCATGCGAGACAAGCAATAAACAAAAACACACAAACCTGTGTTTGTTCAAAGACGTAAGACGTAACTGCTAAAATATAATTTTACCGAATAAATGTCGATAAATGACATTAAGAAACTCGAGATGAATTTAGATTTCTAGTGGGAAAATGTAAAAAATGGCTGTTTTTGATAACCAATGAGAACTCAGAAAATGACGGTACGCTATTCAATTGGTCTTTTTTTTGCTCATATATAATCTATTTTAATATGTAACGTATTTCTCTTGCAATTTGCCTTTTTTGTTTTTTTTTAGTATTTTAATTATTAAAGTATGTGCCCCCCTGTCTGTCTTTCTATCCGTTCCTCTGGTTAATTTGCTACTAAAATATTCAAGCTAGTAACGTCACATTTTTTTCTGATTAATTTTTGAACCTTGAGTATTTAGATTAGGCCATAGTCCACAAAATATAATATAGAAATGGAATAACTGGAATTTTACGGCATGATAATAAGCTTGTAAGGGTCGAAGGCCTGAGCTGCTGACCTAAGTGAGTGGAGAGAGTTGGCAAGGCAAACAATTCGCAGTGAATCAAGAAAATTAAGCCGCAAGAATTTTGTTTTTTAAATGAGTAGCTCAGTTATCCAGGACTAAATCCAGACTGCTCTTCAAGAGAAGGAAACTGTAATTTAAAAAGGAAAATATTAAAGAGAAAGACAGTAAAATGAGGGTGAAAAGAGGGAACGGAATATGAAATAGCGACTAGGAATCTAGGAAATAGCTAAGGATGGAATGTCGCCAAATTTTCGAGGTAGTCCAGAATATTACTAACTTCATTTTTATTAGGAATGGCCTAGGAAGATTCAACCTATTCTCCTGTGTGTGAAGATATGTCTGTTCTAGTGATATTACGCTAGTACAGGCTAAGAGATATTTCAAGGAAATTTCTTTTTTTTTTCTCTTTTCAAGAGGCTACTTGGATTTGCACAGCGTAGATGAGCTTGTCTCTGTGCCCTCCTCCATCAGTCGGATGATTAATTTAGTCTTTGCTGAAATGTATTGCAGTGCGGAAATAATCGGTCATTGACAAAGGATGACATTTCAGAAATATTAAATTGACAATTATTTGAAGTCTTTATTAAAATATTAAATGACATTTTATTAAAATGTCATTTGACATTTTAGAAATATTTAGGTTATATCCCCCAGTGTTAAGATGTTACTGTTCTAAGGCTAGATGAGTAAAAGATATTAAAATGAAATTTCTTTTGTTTTTAAGGTGGCTACTTGGATTTGCACAACATAGAAGAGTTGGTCCCTGCACCTTCCTCCATTGATCTTGTGAGCGACATAGTGTTTGCTGAAATGCAAAAACGAATTGGCGACAATCCTCAACTGGCAACGAAAGCCAATGCTGTCTTGCAGTGGAATATATTAAAAAATGGCAAAGTCGCTAAGCATTGGAGTAGGTTATTTTTAGTTGTTCTTTAGTTATTTTGTTAATAGTTTTTTTTTATGACACTTGCATTTACCAAGTGGCATATAGAATTCGCAATTTCCGTCTGTCGGTCGGTCCCGGTTAGGCTAGGACGATAAAAATTGGATGGCGTATCAGGGACCAGACCAGATTAAATTAGAAGTAGTGTCTACCCCGATTTGACCATCCGGAGGGGGGGGGGGGAGCGAGCGAACGAGATAGTTCAGAAGAATTTTATTAGCCGTTAAAAGAAATGATTGTTCATCTTAAGTGTGGCTGCTGGTCCTGGAGTATGATTCTCGCTTAGGGTGCGTGAGGTCTCAGACTTGAATCCCGGACCATCCCCAATTTTGACACGAAGAAGATCTGAAACTAGATACGTGATCAATATAGCGATCGCCGAAAGTTGGCAGGTGTATCAGGGACTGGAACAGATTAAATGAGAAATAGTCGCTTCCCCGATTTGACCTTCTGGGGGGAGTGGAAGAATTTGGAAAAATTGGGAAGAATGAGCTATTTTTAACTTACGAACGGGTTATCAGATCTTAATGAAACTCGATATTTCGAAGGACCATGTGTGTCAGAGCTCTTATTTTAAATCCCGACCGAATCCAGTGACATTTGGTGGAGTTGTAGGGGGAAACTGGAAATCTTGGAAAACACTTAGAGTGGAGAGATCGGGATGACACTTGGTGGGAAGAATAAGCACAAGTCCTAGATACGTTGTTTACATAATCAGGCCGGATCTACTCTCTTTGGGGGAGTTGGGGGGACTTTCAGTGCTTTAGCGTGTTCGGTGCTTCTGGACGTGCTAGGACGATGAAAATTGGTATGCGTGTCAGGGACCTGCACAAATTGACTTGATAACAGCTGTTTCCCTGTTTCGACCATCTGGGAGGGGGTCCCAGACGGTCGCCCCATTTTATCTTTTTTATAATTGCCAATAAATAAAGAACAGCAAGATCGACAACTCTAATACCGGGTCTAATTTTCGGTTCCCACCTCGTCACAAGTGCCTTTTGAGTTTTCTTAGCTTTTGTTCTTAGTTATATTTAGTGTTGTTTTAGTATATTAGTATATTTAGTTTTATGTTTAGCTTTCTTTTGGTTTTTAGCTATTTTTTTTTTGTTATCAGGGCAAATTGTTTTTTTTTGTAACTTGACTGTGTTCTGATTTAAGTGAAACCGCTTCATAATACGGCTTAAATTAGTTTTGTAGGGTAATGCTAAGGCAACATGACAGTTTGGACAACAGCACGACTTACGGCATTTAATGAAAAAGGAAGAGAAAGTGAAAATGATAGAAAGAACGAAAATGGTCGAAAGAAAGCAGAAAAATTGCTGGCAACGCTCATCTTGCTGGACAAATTAATAGTTTTGTGACCAAGTTATGGAAAATGTGAAGTGAGATGTGGGAAAAACTGCTCTCGCCACTTTGATTTTAATATGACATCGTTTTAGATTAGTGTGACAGGTCATGATAGTGGCTGTAGAAGCATGTAGAACAACAATGAAATTTGGGCATTAGAATGGCTCGCCCTTCTTTTTGGTTGGCAAATCACCAAAGACTTGACTGTAGGACAAATTACTGTCGCTGCTCTGTTGTCAATATGGTGTCGTTTTAGGTGAATTTAACAGGTCACACTTTGGACTTTGGACTTTGGAAGTCCAAGAGCCTTTGGACTTTGGAAGCGAGAGCAAGGGAAGTCAAAAGATCGAAATCTGGGCATTAAAAGGGTTCATCCTTCATGTAATTCATCCCGAGATGAATTGCTGTGCCGCTTTGTTTTTAGTATAATATCAGGTTGAATGAGCATATCTAGATATGCATATATATATATATATATATATATATATATATATATATATATATATATATATATATATATATATATATATATATATATATATATATGCATATGTATGTATATATACATATGATAGCTATGGCTCTAGATATTGGGAATGAAAAATTCGTTCTTGACATTCCTCTTGTCCTGCAACATTCCTGCAACTGTATTTTCAGGTGGTATGCTATATTGTAAATATTCTCAAATGTTATAGCAACGTTTTTTGATTATCAGTTGTCTACTTAGTGAAAATTAACAGTTCATAAAATCGTGGATTAAACAGTGCTTCAGTTATAAAAAAAAATTCAGAGTAATACGTAGGGCCCTTAAAACTGGTCCCTATATTCGGTTTTATAAGGGTTTCCGTAAAGGGGTCCCTAATATTTGGGCTTTTAACAATATATACACTTCAATTTCAGGATAATAAGTCCTTCCCGTTATTTGTATATTTACATTTTGTTTTATGTAATCCTAAATGTACTAAGGTCATTTAACAAGGAATATTTGCGCATTCTGAGATTTGGCTTTTTTCATTGGTCAGTCTCATCTTCAGCTTTATCTTGTGTCACTGGTAAGCCTCAACTAAGCTAACTGCTCACTTCAGCACCAAACCGCCTGTGACCGACACAGCGACGCACACTCCTCCACCCCAGTATATTCAAAGCCTCCCTCTTTATAGCCTCCCAAGAAGATCCCATTTTCTTTATTACGTCATTACGTCGTCATTACGTCATTTTATTCGTCATTACGACGTCTTTTCGTAACTATCTGGTAAAATCTCCTTTTTGTTTGACCCTGGGTGGTTGACTGACAAGGAAGATCTTTGTCAATCTATCATCCTTTATCCGCAGAACGTATCCCAGCCATCTCAATGTTTCATTGTCAATCATCTATCATCATCGTCAGCATCTCAATCATCGTCAGCCCATTTAAAGAGTATTGGTTATTGCTTTACTCGTTTTCAGTACTTTCTGAAACAGTTGTCCAAAATAAGCGCATGAAAGCACTAACTAGAAAGTTAATTAGAAAGTTAATTAGCACTAACTAATTAGAAAGTTAGCAGTTCATTCATATAGCAGCGGTACTTTATATTCATCATCTGATTAAAGTAATTTAATTCTCAAACAAACCAAAGGATTGAACGAGGAATTTTGTCCGGCGTAGTTGGAAAGGAGGGATGGGATTATAGTCCTGGAAAGCTAGTATGAGCCACATTTTTCAATGAGTTTACTGTTTGAAATACGGTCAGTCAGCCGGTTACCCAGGACAATACGAAGATAATTTATCTAAAAAATATCTGGAAAATAGAAAATATCTAGCAAATTCTCCGGTTTTTGGAACCCGCACGCTTCAGGACCATACTTGACTACTGTCAATATTATAATCTTATAATCTTGGTTTGCAGACCTTCATTTTCTTTCAAACTTTTTGCATTGACATCAAATTATACCAGTTTCCAAAATATACCAGTAAGAATATTCATATTCTTCTCCGTTGAATTTGGGTTTTTAGCAAAAAAGAAAAAAAATGGGTTTTAGCCAAAGAAAACGTGTTATTTTTTTAAAAATATTACACAAAAAGAATTCTTCAGGTATAAGTAAAGGTAAACTTCTTATGGTTGCTAAATTTTTACTGGATTTAGATTAAAAGATTCCAAATTTACTATTAGCTGGACTTTTGTACAAGTAAAATTTCATGGTAAACGGGCTTTAAGATAGCCTCCAATTTTTATGTTTTTTTTGTATTTGGACATGATAGCTCTCTTTTTGTCTATCGCGTATGTTCTCTTTTATCACAAAGGAGATGCCAGACCATAGGTTTGGGCCTCCAATTTGGGCCCAAAAAAGCATCTAGTGGGCCAAAAAAACTGATGTAATATTAATTATAAAATGACAAAGCTACAATGTCATTAATAGTACTCCTGAAAAAAGCTTTCAAATATAGTCCTCTTTTTTTGTAGCTTTGGACATGAAATCTAAGCCAGCTGCCATCTATCCTAATCTACCGAAAAATGGATTAAAACCGGGAGCCACCTTATCAACAGACGACGAGGTCACAATCGAAATTGTAAGTTATTTATTGTAGCTAATTAACTAATTAATTAATTTAACTAATTAACTTAACTAATTAACTAACTAATTAATTAACTTAACTAATGAGTAAACCGTATTGCTTTTTCACGACATAAGATATAAGAAGTTAATGAGGAAATTTATGAAGTAAATGATTAAAATATAACTTAAGTGAATGTTTCAGGTGTATAACTAATAGCCGTTTTCAGCGAAATATGGTACAAATACTAAAACAAAGAAGCCAATAAGTATCTAATTGACTCAGAAACTTCTCAACAAAATAACCGTAAACTAAAATCCGCAAAAATTTAGAAAAAAAAACTGAATAACACCGTTATACTTTCGGTAAAAATTGTCGTTCCATTTTAGTGTTCTTCTTCCAAAAGAGTGTGTACTTATCCAACAGTATATCAGGAATATACCTATAACTACTAATTAACCCTATTTTACTGTTTTCTATGTGATTGTGTAGTTGGTTGAGAGTTAAAGGGTTGCAGCCGTCTTTTACTCGGGGCATTTTGCCTTCCGTGGGCGGTTGTTGCGTTTAATGTTTATCATATGAGTTTTGTAAATAAAATAGTCAGTAATCAACCCTCGACAATTTAAATGAATTAATTTGGGTCTCCTAAGGTTATTACGAGGGAAATAAACCATGCTTGTGGTGTCAGTCTCATGTTCCACACGCCTTCACTATTATTAATTTAACCGTATAAAACCATATATTACGAAGTCAGTTGGCGAAGTCTCGCTATAAAAATTACCAGAAATTCAAATACTAGCATTAATAATCAAATTAATTATTAATTTAATTAATTATAAATTATTAAATTAATATATTAACAATTAATAATACTAAAAGAGTTTCTGAATCACTTTTCGATGGTACTTCATTTTGGATCACTGTCATATCTTGTCTATCACCCAGCCTAGCTAATTATTATGCAGCAGCTGAATTAAATAATAACAAAAATCAATATTTTTTCAAACTAATCATAAAATGAATAAATAACCAGAATAATAATAACAAATAAAACAACGAACGTCACTTTAACAAAAAAAAATTTAAACGAAAGACTCATGTACCCCTCCTCCTCCATATACTCCACTCTTCTATACTTTCATGCTGCTTAGACTGTCCTGATATTAGCACATTTTTTGCTGCTTATCACTATGTTTCTTAAAAAATTATTCAGGATGTACTCAATTGTACTCATCCACGGTAGCATTTATAATACACCAAATGCATTAAAGAATAACGCATCAACCAATTCAGTTTAGTAACCCGAACAGTAAGTAACACCAACAACCAATTTGAGAATTTGACAGTTCTTTATGATATCCTGAGGTCTTCGAAACCTGGAACCATATACAAAATGGCACGATATGTGGAAAAGATGGGCGAGGCTCAGTCGAGCCCGAGTGAATGAAAATAAGTATCGTTTTATGCTGTGTGTGTGTTCTGTGCAGTGTTGTATTGTTGTTCTGTGTAGTCTTTATATTCTTACCGGGTGCCAGCAATTTCTTGTGAGTATCTTTAAGTGAAATGGCTCTGTCACTCCTCAAACAAATATTAGATAAATTCGTAACAACTTATCTATTTAGTTTTTTCTGGTATTAGTCAGTGTTTTTTGCGTTTTTTTTTTGGCATTTTTCAATATTAGTCGAGGGGCTCTGCATTTCACTACTTGTATATTCTTTCTTCTTTTCATATTCTAAAACTGAAAATTTAGCATTCCGTGTTTTTTGAAATTGTTTAGATTATTAAAAAGGAAAAACTAGCATGATTTGCAAAATTTGTGTAGTAATAAGTGGCTGATATTATTTTCTGAAATAAGTATAATTGCAAAATTTGAAAATATGCTAAGAAACGCTAAATACTTAATAGTGCTGGTAATTCTTTCGGAATTAATTTCATTTTCCACTTCTATAAATAACCCATACTTGTTAGAGAGAAATCCGAAACTTTTTTTTACAGCACAAGCATTTGATTGTTTAAAATACAGAAAGTTCAAAAGAATGCAGAAAAATAAATGCTAGATGGTGATGTGGATTTTTTTCGAAACTTAAGCCAGTTTCTGTTTGTTTGTGTTTTTTTTTTTTTATCAGAACGCCAAGTTTTGTTTTGTGGATGGTGGTAGGTGAATCATGGATGGCATCTGTTTTGGAGCAACTTGATCAAAAATTTTAATTAATCATCCCAATTTTGTTGACGTAATTTTAATATTTCCTTTTTGAATACCCTTTACTTTAGCCTCTCGCTTTGGTCAGATCCGGTCAGATCGGATTGGTCTTGTCACGTTTAATGGTCTAGATTCTTCATTTATTCTCTAGACATTATAATTACTCTCTTTACTGTTTCTACTTACTCTAGGCATTATGAAACTACTTTAGACGCCTTTTGTAAATAGACTAATTACACTTGGTATTTTATACTTAACTATGTTCCTTTTGTAATGTCTTATGTGTCATATATATGAAAACTATACGTTCACTCTTTGGGGGGGGGGGTTAATTTATTCTCCCAAGCATCTTGAGTGTAAAACCTCTACTTCCTGTGTATCAATAGTCCAATACTAAAACATCCTTTATGAATAGACAGCAGGAGTGTAAAATTGAGTGTCTGTTTTTTAAGTGTTGATCTTACATAAGCCAAAATATATCATTTGTTGCTTTTTCTTCTTCTTTTGGTTGTCTCCGCTTAAAACTGTTTACTGACAAATTGCATATTCTCAAAGAATTGTTTCTTCAAATTCATTCAGTGAGAAACGGAATTGCAAAATTATGAGCAGTATAATCTCAGCATGTTGGATTATCAACTATTAATTCAATGAATCAAATTTATTAATTTTAAACTAATTTAATTAGTTAAAGTAACTAATTTTAATTAAATTAATTAAATTTATTAATTTTAAACTAATTTAATTAATTAAAGCAACTAATTTTAATTAATTGCTTTAATTTATTAATTTCATAACTATTGATTTAGTAATGTATTCTTCATAATTGTTTCAATCATTTTATTCAAATTATTTTATTTGTATTTTCCTCAATCTTATTTATTCAGTTAATATTTTCTGTTGAAGTCAATTTTGTTTTTCTAATTTAAACTAATAGACAACGTCTATCTCATCAATAGGTATAACTAAAGTTTTTCTATCGAAACTGATGTTTTCTCTTCAATTTTTTGGAAAAATTTGTTTTATGGGACGTAATATGTTTTTCATAGGCGCGTCTGAATGGAGAGGTTTAAGGTAACGTTAAATTTAGTTTTTACGAGTTTACTTTACATGAATATACCTGATGTTATATTAAAGAACTTGAACTCCAATTTTTTGCAATAAAATTATAGAAAATACGGTCAAAAATAGTTCAAAAATGAGCTATTTACATATTAAGAAAAAAAAAAAAAAAAAAAAAAAAAAAAAAAAAAAAAAAAAAAAAAAAAATAGCTCATAACAGAACTTTTAGCTGTCAAGTCAGCTGTGGTAGCGAAATTATAGAAAATACGATCAAAATACATTTTTCTGATTCAAACATATATCTTCAATTAGGGAAGCGTAGTTTTAGTAAAATAAATAAGCTATTTCCATGGGAAAAAAAACGCAAAAATAGCTCTTAACAGAACTTTAGCTGTCAACTTCAATTTGTGCCACAAAATTATAGAAAATATGATGAATACACATTTCTCTGATTTAAACATAATTGTCTTCAATCATTGAATTGCAGTTTTAATTTAAAAAATAAGCCATTTCCATAAAGATATCGCAAAAATTACTCTTAAGAGAACTTTAAATTGTCAGTTCCGATTTTTGCCACAAAATTATAGAAAACATGATAAAAACTCATTTCTCTAATTCCAACGTGTATCTGCAATCATAGAAGCCTAGTTCTAATTAAACCAGATGAGCTATTTCCAAAAAAAAATCGAAAAAATAACTCTTAATATAAATTTTTACTGTCAACTCTATTTTTGGTACAAATTTAAAGGAAATATAATAAAAACACATTTCTCTGATTCAAACGTAGATCTTCATTCGTGGAAGCAGACTTTTAGTTAAAAAAATGGGTTAAAAAAAAATTAAAAATTTTAGTTAAAAAATTTAGTTTAGTTAAAAATTAGTTAAAAAAAGTAAAAAAAAAATCGCGAAAACAAATCTTAATAGAACTTCAAACTCTGAGCTAAAATTTTTTTAACAAAATTCTAGAAAATGCGATAAAAACACATTTCTCTGATTCATATGTATAATTTCAATCATTAAAAAAAAATGAGCATCTTCCGTTAAAAGGAAAAATCGCAAAAATAGATCTTTTAACTGTGAGAACTTCAACTGTGAACTCCGGTTTTTGAATACGAATTTGAAAATACAATAGAAATACGTTCCTCTGATTCAAGTGTATACCATTCAATCAGGTAAGTGTAGTTTTGCTTCAAAGGGGTTCTATTAAATTTAGGTTTAGATCTCCCATAATGTTTTATTTTTTTCAGGCGACTGGAAAGTTGAACCCCCAGAAGGCATTTATGCAAGGTAAATTGAAAGTTCAAGGGAATATTATGTTGACGCAGAAGCTGCAAAGTCTCTTGAAAGCCGAAACTGCCAAATTATGAGCTATTTTGTTTTTTGGTTAAATTTTGGGATCGTGTTTGGGTAACTCTGTGGTTCTATTATTATACACCTGTTTGGTTATATACATATTATCGAAATAAATGTAAGAGGTTTCAGTGAAGGCATTAAAATTTGCGAGCAAGTAAGCAACCACTACGCAGTTAACAAGAGTGATGGAATAAGTATAGATTGTCAGAACTTAATTCCTGGTGACAGGTATTAATATGATAGATATTTGACAGTGGTCAAAAATGGCTCTGAAGCACGGGGGCTCCCAAAACGGATGAAAATCTACTAGATGTTTTCCAGAGAAATTGCCTACGGATTGTTCTGGGTACCTGGTTGACTGACCGTATTTCAAACAGTAGGTTGTACGAAAAATGTGGTTCAATCCCGCTTTCTAGGGCTAAAATAAAAGAAAGGTTGAGATGGCTAGGCCACGTTCTACGGATGGAGGATGACAGATTGCCGAAGATTTTCCTTTTTGACCAACCTAAAGAGAAAGCAGGTCGTCCTCGTCTGGAGTGGGAGGATGTCATAAATAAAGATTTAAAGGAAATGGAACTTCCTGGGAGGGTGTAAAGAAGGAGGCCTTGAATAGATTGGGTTGAAGGAGGAGCGTGAGTAGCTGTGTTGGCCTCAGGTGGCTTGGTGCTGCGGTGAGTTATTAGTAGTAGTAGTGGTAGTAATACCTGGTTTGGCCCCTATATCAAACGCTTCAAAGACATGAAAAAAAACTTTTGCCGATATCATGGAAGAAAAATTGGAAGGTGCTTGCAAAATCATAGGCTTTCTGTAGTCTATCTTACTGCATACGAATTGGGAGTTGACATAACTCCCAGCCAATATATGGTCTGAAGAAAATCACTGATTTTGTATAACTTCACCGGTGAATGTAAAAAAAAACATAGTCGCTTAGTGTATGTCCGAAATATTTGTTAAATATCCTTATTTCTGACTTTCACTTAAGGATATCGACAATGACCATGCGCTAACGGTGAATGTTGAGCATTTCTTATTCCAATTTCCATACACGATGGGAAATTAGGACGGAAAATAACAAAAATCAAAGAAAGAGAGCAAAATACCAGTGGGCATTTCCTCACGGGCTCAGATCACGGGCTCACGTTCCTCAGTCAAGAATTTTTCTACTTCTTAATTTCTTGAGCAGATGGCAGCACTCACAAATTGGGTTACGTTACTCAATGAGGAACAGTGACGTTCAAGTTTTTCTTGACGTTCCCAAACAAATCCACTAAAACCTTAGAAATAAATTATTATTTCAATTCAAGCTATTGTATATTTCAAGTTTTGCTGTAATAACATGAAAATTAATTAGTCAAGTATCCAGTGATTGGTGTAAAGAAGGGTCTTTTATATATACTTACATCGAGGCCGTATCCGGGGGGGTAGGGGTTTGAACCCCCCTCCCGCCGACATGTTGGTCCTGACCCGTAAAAGCGTAACGAGTGTGAATATAAACAAATTTTTAATGCGTTTTTAAGGGTTTTGTCAAAGTAGATCAAAAATTTGTTTATATGCTTTTTTGTTACGTTTTTAAGACTCGGAATAAATATCGGGAGGAGGGTTCAAACCCTAACCTTCCTGGCTCTGGCCTTGGCTGCTGCTTAATTTGACTTGAACTAGCAGGAATCCCGCCAACATGAACCTTTCGTTAAGCGATTGAGAAGCATGTACCCTATCCTAGATACCAAAACTCGTTCTAAAGAAAAATAATCCCCGTATAATATGGAAATTGAAAATACAATATTAAAGTAGTGCGAAATACATCTATTTTGCTCTTCTTTCAGCATACGTGTTCTTCCTCCGTGGCCTCTTCTGATGTGAGCTTCATAAATTCTATTGAAAAATTTCTCGTTGGTAGCATAATACTGATTGTTTCTCCTAGTTTTAGTGGTAAATCAACTTCTCTTCATCATTGATTGTTATAACGTCAAAACGTTTTAATCGTTCAAACGTTTAATCCAAAGGTGAGTTGCACTCAATTTTAGCAGAGACCGCTTCAGCAAGTATTTTAGAGAAAATGCTTTTCTGTAAGAAAACTCAGTTTTCTTAGTTTTCTCAAGAAAACTTTTCTTGAGAAAAAAACAATAGTCTTCTCGTTTACCCGCAATTAATGCATAACTTTTTTAAAAAGCAGATCACGACTTATTGTAGTATCCATTCTGTATAAATTAGGGTATTGGAAAAAGACAACAAAATGTTGCTGTCACCATCGAACTTTGCATAAGACTGCAGAGCTGGCTGAATCCAAGCCGAGATAAGAATTTGGGTTTTTCCAATCTTATCTCTCAATTAGAGATAAGGATTGGGTTTTAAGGATTGGATTTTTTTTCTCTCTCATTTGGGCATCCGTAGAACTGTGTTTTAAGGATTAGGGTTTTTCCTCTCTTTTGGACATTCACTAGAAGATATCTACGATCGTCGATTAGACCAGTGAGGGTCCGAATGCACAAGAATGTAATGAAATATAGGACCTTTCACTGACGTATTTGGTGTTTGTTGACATTCATCGGTGAAAGTTGACATTCACCATTTATGGACATTCACGGTAACATATATGTATAGTACCGGTAGACAAGCGGGTAAGCCCCGGTTCCTGGCACGCTTTTATATATCGATTCTCATTGTCGCCTGTCTTCTAACCGGGGATGTTTTCCCTGTTACAATGTTCCGCTGAATGTTAATATTACTGACAATTGTTGCAGCACATAGCAACGTTTTCCTCAGTTCAGTACTTCTCATAACTAAAACAATAGGGCTCGTACCGGCTAACTGTAAATCAGCTTTCTGTTCAAATACCAATTTGTATGAAAGGGGGTCGGGTTTCACACAATTCTGAATCACCCAACACAAGTCCAAGAAGGAAATGTCATCAAGTACGTGACGAATTATGCTTAAATGCAAGGGGGCTTTCAGTTTTGCATCTTGAATAGAATTCGCAGGTGTGGCTGTGGCTTTTTTTTTGTCCTACACAACACGCCATTATGCTTGAAGGGGTTTCAAATCAAGAATGTTTTTATTAAGACATATATATTTGATTTGCACAAATAAAACATATAAGATTCCAGCTTCTTTCTAGTTCTTCCTCATTTTTCCATTGAAATCACAGTATTACACACATAACAACAAAAGTGATGCAGCATTCTACCAAACTGAATAGTTATACCTGAAGTCTCGAGTTTAACAGAAAGTAATATTGATAATTTGATATCAGACTATCCAATAGAAAACTTAAGTTTCTATATCATTTGGGTATATTTGAGTAACATTCATTAAATTTTAACTGTAAGATTGTACTTGTGACATTGATTCAAAATTGTAGCTCTTTCATTGCATTTCAGTATTTCCGTGGAGACCTTCCATCAAGTTTTTCCGGGCTTTTTGAAATTGTTCGAAATGTCAGTCCTTATGAAACTAGAAACAAGGATGATGTGCCTGTGCCATCCACCCCTGCAGTGCGCTCGGACTTTGGTCTGATAGCTGCTGTCGGACGTTCCTGGAATTCCATTCCTGTTGGGATTCGACGGTCCTGTACCATAGGCTCCTTCAAGAAACGGTTGAAGAATTTTTTAATAAAAAAAAAATAAATTAAATTATAATATTGATCAGTTATTTATGTTGTTTAGTTATCAAGATTTAATTTATTTAATTAATTATTTAGATTGAATTTAATTATTTAGATTTGGGTGGTGTGAGTGTTGGATCCTCGATGTATATATATATATATATATATATATATATATATATATATATATATATATATATATATATATATATATATATATATATATATATATATATATATATATATATATATATATATATATATATATATTATTATTATTTTTTTTTGTAAGTAGGTGGTGCGGAGACCGGTTGTACTCGGGTGAGGATTGGTGAGTAGACTCTAAATATATTTTAAGTGTGAATGTATTTGATAGTTATTTATGTTTTGTTTTGTTGTTTTTTTTTTTTCAAATAACGGGCCATTGAGCCCTTTGGGATATTTTTGTTTACTAATGAATGGATATTGATAATAAGAGGAACTTGAACTTGAAGCACATATCCGCATAGTTATACAACGTCAAATGCAAAAACCAATAAACCAAAAACTAAAATAGCTCATATTCAATAAAAACGTTGTCTTTTATGCGTAGGGCTGCAATCCATCATATTATCACTTCTTGGAGATGTGCTACCGCGACGCTTTCCATTTTGCTGAAATTCTATTGCAATAAAAGACACCAGGTCAGAACTCATGGGTGGCTTTTTACGACGACCAGAAACGGGATACTCTGAAACAGTAGCCAAGCTTAAGGCTTCTTTAAAAGTTTGAAGATTTGTATCAGATGGAGAAGTCGACCCCGAAGCAGCGAAACTTTTAACACATAACCCTAGTGCTTCTCGGCTTTCAGTTGGACTATTTCTTGATCGATGGATTCTAGAGGATGAATAAGCTGGGGAAGGGCGTTTTCCTGCCAAAAAGCTCAACAGTTCATCCCGCTTGATATTGCGCCTCTTCCCTTTTGCCCATTGGGCTATTTCGTTATTTCGTCGCTTATATCCCACTTCGATCCCTTTATCCTTTGATATTCGAATTGAATCATTTGACACTTTATAAAGAGCTGTCACTGTTTCTGCAGCATTCTGAAAAGACATCCATAAAACAGCACCTTGGCAGCGATCTTTATATAACTGAGCAATAGCTATAGCAGATTTGTGGAATACGTTCCACAGCTCCTGAGAATTTCTTTCACTTTCAATTTGGGACTCATCATCATAGTCTTCAGCTTCAATACACTCTACACACTGCCTTTCATAGGATGATAGCCCCCCTTGATCTCCTCCATTACTAAGTGAGGAAAAACGTGGGAAAAAGTTATTTCGATTATTGTCATATATGTTGTCACTCATTACGAACACAAATTCTTGTTTTATTGTCTTTACAAAATTGGGGATAAATTTGAGGAATCGTCTTTATAAAGGAAAATGACGTCATGATATTTGCGCTGCTATGACGCTCATATGCCGAAAATGATGTAATGTTATCTCAGGTTCTATGGTGTTATACAACTTAAAAGGGCTATGATGTACGCAAAAGGAGGAGTTAAACTATGGATACCAAAATATACCTGACAATTATATCGTTAGTTTTCTGAACAGCGCGCGTAAGTCATTACGCGCCATATTAGTTACGCGTCTTGTAGTTGTGTCCCTGTGTACCACCTGTGAATATAGATAGATATATACATGTTTTTAACTACGTAAAACTTGCGAATATACAATATTCTTCGCTTACCCATTGTCTGTGCATATAAATAGAATGTCAGGTTTACCGACTCTTGAACATGCAACATATAATTGTCCATGGGAAGAACAATCCGTATTCAGATCTATACTGCATTTTTCTAATGATTGCCCTTGAGCTTTGTTGATGGTGATTGCTAATGGAACATTCCCTGTGTCCCGGTCGTCATTTATATTCCCTGTGTCCCGCTCGTCATTTGTGTCCCGGTGTCCCAGTCTGTAATTTCTCTTTGAGTTTCCCGGTCTTCATTTATATTCCCGGTGTCCCGGTCGTCATTTGTGTCCCGGTCTCCCGGTCTGTAATTTCTCTTTGAGTGTCCCGGTCGTCATTTATATTCCCTGTGTCCTGTATATATAGTTTCTTTTTTAGTTTTTTCTTTTCTTAGTTTTTTTCTTTTTTAGTTTTTCTTTTTTTTAGTTTCTTCTTTTTATTAATTTGTTTTCTTTTTTAGTTTTTTCCTCTTTTTTTAGTTTTTTTCTTTTTTAGTTTTTTCTTTTCTTATTTTTTAGTTTTTCTTTTTTCTTTTCGATGAGTTTCAGCAATTCTTACCAACTGAGCGTTTTGCTTATGAAGAATAATATCTCGAGGTAAAAACTGATCACCGACCATAACAATTGCCACTTCGTCGATAGTTGGAGCATTGTATCTACGCACATGTTGGCCAGTAGGCGTTTTGTCAGCGGAAATAACAATTTTATGCGTATCAGTAGGCATCAAACCGATTGCTGTTTTGAACAGACACACTAAATTATTATTTTCGTGGAAAAGATGTTGCAATTGGGAAACAATAGTCCTTTCAACGCCGGGAGAAATTTCGCAACGTGCATTCAATTCAGAATTTCTTCACTGATGAAGTACAGTTGTAAAAATTTATGAATCTTGCCTGAGAATGGTAGAAGGGACCCTGCTCTATGATAAATTTGCTCTTTTACTTTGAAAGTAGGCATAAATTGATCTTGATTTTCGATTTGGGCACCAAACGACGTCATTTGGAAACATGAGTTTTTCTGATGTTTAACAAAAAACGCTTAGATTCTGACGTAGTTCCAGTAAGCAAAGTCTTCAATGGCTCTGGTGGTGCAGCCAGTTGAGGAAGTTTAACTTTTTCGGAGGCGCAGCACATTCCCATTGTCTCACTGTTAAAATTCAAGGCCTTGCAATAGGGACAAATTTTAATGAAAATTAACAATTAATTAACAAATTAATTAACAAAAATTAACAAATTAAAATTTAGTCCCGATTTGACCACATCTACTCAAGCTGTAATCATTTACTGGGCTGTACCTGAGTGCCAGGCGATAATTTTCAGGTTGCTCTTGTGATTCCTTGGCACGCTTTCTTTTGGTAATTTCTCTTTGAGACGCAATCCTGTTTTCACGCTGTTGTTGTGATTCCTCGGCACGCTTTCTTTTCTTACTTTCTCTATTAGCCGCAAGCCTTTTGGCATTAACTCTTTGAGCTGCTTCCTCGGCTGTTTCTTCTGCCATTGTAGGATTTATACTAAAATTTCTCTTTGAATTAACTCTTTGAGCAGCTTACTCGGCACGCTTTAAACTTAAATACGGCAAGTAAAGAAGAGTATGGCTGCCCTCCGATCACTTTAAAACATGCCCTGAAAGTTTTAGCTTAATGACCTCATTCGTCCCTAAGATATTGGTAAGAAGAACGACCAGCATATTCTTGGACGTTCCTCGAAGATAGTTTGAAAAGGGGTTTCTTTAAATAGGATTGACTCGAACCTCATATCCCCTGGAGTATTTCCATAAATTATGTAAATTTCCAAGAATTTACAAATAGATTTGAGATTAAGGAAATAAATTTGAAAGGCCTGTCTTTTTTTAAATTGTTTATCACTTGGAATCTAGTAAAGAAAAAATCAAGGGGTCAGACAGCAGAATCGCTCAGATATGAAACCATACCACAGAAAAGTAATTTTTCAAGGAATACGCATGCTATATCGTCTTCAGTCAAAAGATAAATGTGTTTTATCATCTTGAACACAAAAATAGATTTTTTTTTGAAAAATTACATTTTATTTTAATATCATGCGCTGCATTAATGATATGACGTCAATATAACATCATATATGTCAAAAGATCCGTTATATAATCTTGTAGGTGAAGATGCAATTTCTCGTCAAAACTATGTTTAATTTAAATATTACCTTAATTACCTAATTCGCAATTCAGAGCGATAAGGTACAATGGATCTGTGTTTCTCTGTGAGTGATGAGGACTGACATCTGTTACTGATCTGGATCTTGCCAGCAGTATTTCCAGTTCCTGCATAACCTCTCACTACCCAGTGACTTCTTGAAAGTTGTAGGTGAGGCTGCTGACACTGTAGACTCGGAGAGGGAATTCCAGTCGTTGACAATTCGTTCGGAGAAGTTTTGACGCATGTTCACATGGCATTTAGGAAGTTTCTTTGAATGGCCTCTTGTATGGGATTGGTAGGACATATTCAGGTTTTGGAGACTAGATGTGTTATTAGAGAGTTTATGGGTAAGCAGCATGTCACCTCGTCTGCGGCGGTACACCAGAGTGGGTAATTTGAGTTTTTTTTTAGTCTTTCATCGTAGGGAAGGTCTTTCAGCCCATTTATAACCTTGGTGGCATGCCCTCAAGTTTCACCTTTATATTGGGGAGTGGCTATGCAGTTTCCAAATATTAGGTTGAATAACTTTCAAAAGGAACTAAATATAGTAATTTTCTTTTAAATGAGCCCTTAAATAGCTCTCTATGATAATCCAGTGCTCTGCTAGCAGTGAAGGTGAAAAGGAAACACATCAATGCCAACTATGCAAAAAAACAATTTTCCTACATAAGGTTTTCAGTAACGACGATTCCAATTGGCTATTCGTTACGACCTGACCCCAGTTTTTAGACCTTACGAAATAAAGGAAAAAAAAACATAAAAATATAGCAATTAAAAAAGCAGGAAACTCATCAGGAAGGAAAATTGATTAAGAAATGGATTCAAGTCAGAAATAAAATCCCAAGATATTTGAAGCTCTGTTTTTTGTTTTAAAAAAGAAAACACTTTTGAAAGTACTCTATTTTGTTTATTTCTTTTCATTTTTGGTCTTGAAAAATAAAAAAACTTGTGTCGTATACATTAATAGAAGCTTTCAGAAGGCCTTAAGTTGCAAAATAAAAATTTTGCAGGGAATTAAAAAGAGATTAGTTTCGAATTTTCTGACTGATACTAATTTTCAGTTATTTTTGCGACAATTTGATTTAGAAAAGTTCCATTTTTTTAAGAAAGAAGGAAAAAAGGAAAGAAAAGAGCTTTTCAGAAAAAAATACAAGCAATTTCCAGTTTTTTTTTCATTCCATTCTAGTTACATTCTGAGTAGTAAAAGAATTTGTTTGGTCTATTTATTACAAAAATGAATATTATGCTTAAAAATGATAAAATATTACAAATATAACATGGTAGGTACACATCTTAAGTAGATATAATAGGTTGCTCACTAGCACAATTCTGGGTCTCTTGAGATTACGCTTAGTAAGGTACTAGATTGCTCGTGATATATTTTGGTTGTATAATCTATTTTCATTTTTCTTTTTTTATAAGCGGCAATATAAAATCATCTTGAATACGAAGATGCAGTTTAAAAAAACAAAAAACAATGTGTTTTATTTAAGTATTATATTTGGATAATTACAAAAATCACTAGATGTAGTAATTTTCTTTCAAATTAGCCCTTGAACACAGAATGTTCTATATGTTCCAGTGCCCAGGTAGCAGGAGAGAGAGAAAAAAGGAAAATTTCAGGGTGTAAGAATAGGTTTGTTAATCAATTTTAAGAGGACTAAGGGGCTAAGACGGGGAATACATGAATGTAAAGAGGTGTTGAGTAAAGAGGGGACGAAGAAGATCTATCAATTGAACAGCTTTCAATACATAGGCAGCATTATTAGGAAAGAATTAAGCCTGCGAATCAAGATAAGAAAATCGGAAGCTATAGTGATGACAATGGTCGAATATGGGTCTGAATGGTAGAAAGGGTATAATGAAGCATGGTTACTATGAAAGACATTTTATTAAATGTTTTCCTAAGAAATCGCATAAGTTCGTTTTGGATACCTGCCTGAACGACCACATTTCAAATAAAAAGCTAAATGAAAACTGTGGTTCAATCTGGCTTTTAATGACAGAAAAGTCAATATGGCTAGGACGGGTTCTGCCGATGAAGGGTGGCATATTTCCAAAGATTGTTCTCGTCGTCAAACACTCGGGGGTCCAAACAAAAATCCAGTTGTCCCCGAATGGGGTATGAGGGCATCGTAAGGAGAAGTTTAAGGGAAATTCTTGGAAGGTCGTAAAGAGAGAGGTTTTGAATAGGTTGGGACGGAGGAGTAGCGCGTGTAGCTACGTCGGACTCGAGCGGCTTCGTCTGCAGTGAGGTGTCAGTAGTAGCAGTTGAGGTAAGAATCTCGTTAGTTTTTGCTATTTATGCATTCCTTCCATTCTAAAAATCGGAGATATCCAGATTAAGGGCAATCTTAACGTGAAGTTTTCCAGAAATTCACCCCTATTTTTTTTTTCTTGTCTGCGGTTAAATCCATGTCATTCATCTCACTACTTACTCTAGCTCTTAATGTCAAAGATATCATTATACGATTAATACTTTTTAATCGAGGTAGATAGACTAGAGTAAATCACAAAAATTAATATTTTAATTATTCCTAAATTCTTCTATATTTCTTCTTTTAAACCAGCACAGGACATTCGCCCAAACGAAGACGCAACAGCCAACAAACGCCACTCTGTACTGCGGTGGCATCAAAAGGAAACTAACAGATTGTGCAGGCAGCCAAAACGAGCAGCTGACCTAGAAACAAAAGCAATATTTGATCAAGGACTATTACCTCACGAAGAGAAATACAGAGAACCATAACTATGGACCATAAACTATAACCATGGACCATAACTATGGTTATGGTCCAATTAAGGTTCGAGTAGTTGTTCATATCCCTTATCAATCTCAAAAGGGTCAAATTAATACATACTCAACCTGCCCTATACAGCACAAGACTTTTACTATTACCTAACACCCTTAAAAAATTTTATGGAGGAGATAAACCCGCAAAACTTTAAGGAATGGGGGCAAAAAAACTTGTTTCCCAAAAAGTTCGCATGTTTCCTGAATTTTAAATATATTTTCTATTTTTATACAGTATGTTTAAGATACCGCTTATGACTGAAAAGCGGCTATCACGAGCAGAAATGGGCCAAATTCGCACTTTAGAGTCAATAATCAAAGAAGAACCAAAACAACAAAAACTATAAAAGGGCATTTTTTCCAAAGGAGGGAAATATTCCCGGTTTGCAACCCCTCCTATCTTAAGATATCGTATCTCGAGGCTATGAGTACCTGTATCATACCAAATCAGCTTTAAGCTTCAAGGCAAACGTTGAAGCGTTGCTTTTTCCATCCACTGAGAAATCTTCATCAGTTAATGGTAAGGAAGTTCATTTCAAGAATTAAAAGCTGTGTTTATAGTACAATATAAATCTTCATGCCAAAAGCAGAAAAAAAATATCGTGGCAACTTCAGAAATACATAATTAAATTATATATATTACACATACACGCGAATACATAATACAAGTTATCTATGCTTTACCAATAATTGTTTATTCTGTCTATTTAGTGTTGTACTCTTTAACCAATCTTAAGTCTATTGTATTTTTAACCTTCTTTTGACATTTTCGTTCTGGTTTTGTTTTCTTACCACGGAACTGAATTCTGTTCTTCTCGGCTTGCGATAGTAACTTAAAAAAAAATTGTCTTTTCCAATCTAGTCTAAGATGTCGTAAGATTTTCGCAATATTTTTGGCGAAAAGCTCAAAATTTCAACCATTTCAGCATTTTAGGAAAGAAATTATAGCTCACTTTAGAAAACAAACACTGCTAATCCTCTTGAGATCGGAATAAGACATGTGAACTCGGATCAATTCTAGTTGGTCGAAATTATTTATTTTGACAGGGTAGGTTTATACTTATTCGATAAAAAAATATAACATAACGCCTTTTGAAGTGCTGCAACCAAAATTGTTTTTAAAAAGAGAAAAGCTTTGGCCCACTTCTACAACGCTTGGTACTGTTCCCACAATGGAACAGTTTCTACCATGCTTGATACACTTCCGCCACGCCTAGAACTGTTCCGGAAAGGCTTGGTACGGCTTCTGCCACGCTTGGCACACTTCTGCAATGATTGGAACCGTTTCTGCCACACTTGCAACACTCCCGTCATGCTTGGCACAGTATCTGCCACGCTCTGCAGACTTAGGCCAGAACTGTTTCCCACCACACTTGGCACAGTTTCTGCCACACTTGGTACCCTTCCACCACACTTGGAGCTGTTTCCGTCACGCTTGGCACAGTTTCTGCCACGTTTAGCATACTTCCATCTCGCTTGGGATGCGCCAACTGGTTGTGTGATTTCTGAAGGTGCGTGTCCCCTCCAGCTTTTCATCATTTCATTTTCAATGCAGGGTGTAGAGTTCTAGTTCGGCATCACATATAAGGGGATCAATACATAGTGGATAGACATAAACATTGGATCGGCACAAACACCTGACGGACAAATAACGTTGAGGTACATTTTCAATCAGTATAAAAAAGAAGAAAAAAAAGAAGAGGCAATACATAAATTAAGTTAAAATGACACTGGTACAAAGAAAGCATTGATGAATATCTATTACATACCAGGCTAATGAAACTTGATTGATTGTTTAAAATATGTCATTACTAAATACACAAAATTAACATCAAATACAATTAAAGTATTAACAATTAATTTAATCTTAATTTTATTTATACATAGTATTATTTGTTACATTGAGTTTGACGTCATTATTTATGTCCATCACGATGGACAGTGACTCTTGGACGTTTTCACGATGCAGATGCTCCGCTGTCGAAGCCATCCCTTCGGTTCAAAGCAAAAGAGTGGTTGTTGTGGAGAAGCACCGTTGTTACCTAATGCACCAACCGACATTGGAAGACCCAAGTCTAAGCAAGTAAACACACTAAAAAATTCCTGAAATTTTGAGTAATTTTGATTTTTCAACATTATAATGAAAACACTCTTTAAAATATAATATTTTCACTACAGCACGAATGATACAAAAGGTTAAAGACAATGTTGGCCTCTGGCTTGATTTAAGTTTGACTTATTACATGACTTTATCTGCTCGTTTATAGGTTTAATATCGCCCTTTACTATGTTTGAAAGCCTTCTTCTTGAAAAATATTTCTATTTTTTTCAATAATATCTGCTTAAAAGAGATTAACCTATAAATAGCTTACCATAGAAAATAAATCACCTTAGGAGATAACTTACCCTATATGTTTGGAAAAACTTCTCACGGCACTCTTCAAAAATGTCTGCCTTGCCTTCCATTATACTCATCACTAAAAAAAATAAAAAAAATAAATAAAAATCAGATTTCCCAATGAAAATAAAATTCTGCCATTAACAGAGACAGGGGGAAGGGGGGAGTGTATCAGCTAATACCATTTATGGACGATTTTTAACACGTTAAGCTATGTTTATTCCAAACGTCACACAATGAAACGAGAAGTTTAATTTTACTGCACCTTTCCGGGACAGGGGAACTGTTTCAGATAATCTGGGGGGAAGGGGGATAGAATTTTTCTTTTGTATTGAAGAGAAATTCTTAAATTCTGGGTGGGCATCTTGTGGTTTTCAATTTTTTTCTAACAAGAATACCAAAAAAAAAGTGTCTTTTAAAATCTATGGGTGGGGGAGGGGCAAATGGTGCCTCTGCAACTGTCCTCTGCTCAAAGCTAGTATATATATACAAAAGTTAGGTTTTTAGTTAAGGTTGTACCTCCCCTAGCCTTGACACAGCGAGTCCAATGGGAAAGTTAGAGGTATATTTTTTTTTATCTGCTACACTTTCTGATATACAACCTCATAAAATCAGATAACCATCAGAACTTGTCATTAACCAGGAAAAAGGAGGCATGAGCTAATTATATGTGTGATTGACTTTTAAAACTTTAAACTAGGTTTATTCCAATAAATTTTGATTAAAGGATGGACTACCATTAATTTCAAAACCGCTGGTCCGATGGCGAAATGGATTACTTCTATCTGCTATACTTTCTGGGATATGAACAAGTATCTATGGTGGTAAAAACAGATTTTGCCCCTTTTCTACAGCCAAACCCTAGTTTTGATACAATTTTTTACAAAACCTAGTGTCTACATTCAGCAGAAAAGGGAGTGGCAAAAGAAGGGATGAGAATTCAAGGTCCAAAATACTGGTTATCTAGGTCCAGCAAAAAACAAAACGGCAAAGACGGAAGAAAACGGAGTTCGTAAAACATATTGACGAAGTTCTGTATCTTCGCTTATTTTTCCCGTTATTTTTTTTTTATTTTTAGAGAGAGAGAAAGACATTTATTAGAACAAATCAGGATAAACAACAAGAGACAACAAAATGCATATTAAATATTACAGAATTAAATTAATATCTCCGTCCCTATAGACCTCGAATATTTTACGATTTTCTCCAAAAATTATAAACAGGGATTCTATGTTTTCCGAAAAATGTTGATTCTATGTTTTGCGAAAAATCCATCTTATGATTTACAAATGGTGGTTTTTATCACCTATTTTTTGGGATTCATCATCGAACTAGAAAAAGTGCTATTTCAAGCTTCCGCCTTTCTCACTCTGATTAGTCAATCATAAAGACTATACTTGAAGGTTGAAAATTATTCAGCTCAACAAATTAATTACAGGATATATTACTATGCTCGGAGTTGAATATTGTTTAACTCAACAAATTAATTACAGGATATATTACTGACATTGCAGTCGTATGCTAATTTCATGTGTATCGGCATTACAGTCCTTTCCTGTCGGAAGGGAGTTATGTCTCTTTGACTTATATTTCTTGTCAAACGCTACTCGGCGTTGAGAATAACGTCTGCCTCCTCCATCTGCCGCGGTTCATAGGAAGCACTTGTGCTGCACCAAGTCTGGGGCATTCCATCATCAAAAACTCAGACAGAGCGCCAGACCAACATTTCTTTGGCCGAACGCTGGGTTGCTTTTGAACCGGCTATGACAGGGTGATAGTCATAGACGGTCTTTTTGGGTAGCTTTGGAGGCATTCGAGCAGGTATCTAAATCATCATAAGACTTGCCCGGTTATTTGTGTCAAAAATAGAGACAGCTTAGTCAACTGTAGCAACTTCTTGCTTGTAATATAAATCACCCTCAGGATCTGCCTGAAGTATGTTGATGACTCTGAAAGTTACGGCTAATGCTTGGCTTGCCTCAGCTCCAAGGAGTAAGATTGAGTCAATGAGGGTGTTGAAAATCCACAGTTTCATTGTGCAGATGGTGTTCAGCATTAGCGAAAGATAGCAGCTCAGTCTGCTCATGGACAAACACGAATGGATAAACACATTCTCATTAGCAGCTAACTAAGAAGTGAGCAATTTGAATGGAGCCCAGGTTGGGGAACTCTTGAGCAGCGTCGATGTTAAAGGTGCCGTTCATGTTAATTGCATAATTAGCATCAGGCAAAGGTGGATCAATAGTCATAATTTTGGTTTTATTCCAGTTTATCTCTGGTCCTGTTTTTGCTGCTTCTTTTCGCAAAATTTGAAGTACATTCAGTAGCTGCTCCATGCAGTCCACCAGAAAGGTCAAATCAGCAGAAAAGCCAACGTCAGAGACTATATGATCCCAAACTCGAGCCCAAATCTGAAACGTTAACTAGTCTTTGGCATAATTTGGCCTACAAAAAGTTCTGGACGTTGCACACCCTTGACACACTCCTTTAGTGGTCTCTAGGAAGGGGCTACGACACCTATTCACTTGAATGCATTTCTATTGCATGGAGTAGAGTCTGAAGCACCCAGAAATATTTCTTCGGGATGCCCATTGAGGCTTGAATCTGCCATATATCTTGTCATACGCTTTTGTCGGAGCACCTTCACCTTTTCTACTCTTAGTTGAATTTTTAATTTCTGATAAATTGCTGAACTAACCAACATAATACCAGCTGACTCTGGTTATCTGATTTTACGAATGACAACCCGACGTCCATCTGGCAGATCTATTGAGAAGACTTTTTCGGTAACTGATAAGAGAGTTATTCTCAGTAATTAGAGCATGTCACTTTTCTAGCCTTTTCTTTTTCGTCAGGAAATGATGTCGTTCTTCAGAAATGTTCTCAGTTTATCAAATTATAGAGAATAGGGCCATAGAGATTGGATCATTGTACGCCCTACATATTTTTAAAGCTTTAAGCTTAAACCGTAAATAATACAAACACTGATGTTCTTGAGCCGTATAACTGCATTGCCGATTTTTAGAGTTGTTGAAAGGTTTGTTTTAAGTACCATCTCTTTCTGGCCCTTGACAGCTAGATTGGCTGGAACTATCTTCAAGAGACATAATCTTGTATAGATAAGGAGTAAGCAGACGCTGTCCTTCCACCGCACAAAGCAAGAGCCTTAATCAGAAAGAAGTGTCCTATCTCGAAATCCAAAAGTGGGAGTAGAAATATTGCTTTAATTTAACTTTTTATGCTAGCAAAGTATTTTCTTATGCAAAGAACATTATTCCTTATTTCTTAAGAGATAAATAAGCCGAATTTTAAAAATTGGATTGGTTTTAAAATCTCCTGTGTTAAATTGTAAGCTAGTAAAAAGAACAAAAAGTTAAGTTTCACCTCACTGGTTCTCTTGTGTGAAAATGTCAGCCAGCAAGAATTTTCAAGTCATAAGATTTTTTTAGAAGTCATGACTCTG
Source organism: Artemia franciscana (assembly GCF_032884065.1). Lineage (NCBI taxonomy): Eukaryota > Metazoa > Arthropoda > Branchiopoda > Anostraca > Artemiidae > Artemia > Artemia franciscana. The sequence goes on from NC_088881.1 coordinate 8,338,700, forward strand.
TTTCTCAGTTTAGTTTCCTATATATTAGAGTCGTTATGTTTTTATCTGTGCGCTCATGATAATGAACAGTAAGTAAAGATCTGTTCTTGCTAACAGTAACCAAAACTCTAAAAACTGGTATTTCTACTTTTATACTAACTTGTATAGAATCCGCAAAGATGAGGTGGAGTCAAAACAAACTGATCCATAAGAACCTTTCGAGCAACCGCAGATAAGCTCCTTCCAGGCCATCGAGAATCAAGGAATCTATACCTTAAAATAAAATGCATCTAAAAAAGAATAAAACAAAAAACTTATACAGAGAGAAAAAAGAATGGTTTAATTCCATTCGTTGATTGTTTTGGCATCAACCGTCCCATTAATAGCCATTTGCATTATTTCTTAAGCGTAGGTCAGATACCGAATCCATACGGCCAGCGTTTTTTGCATGCTGGTAATTTTATCACTTAATGTTGAGCAGAGGCGTGATTTGCTTTGGGACAGGGGAGGGCAACTCCCCCTACAGACCCCAGTTTGCCCTCCCTCAGCTGAAATTTAGTTTCTTCAAAAATCTTGTAAAAACTAAGATAAGCCGATCTAAGCATCCAGAGATGCTGTTTTGACAGTGAAAAATAAATTTGTTCACTGTCATTTTAACTTAATTTCGGAAAATTAACTCCACCCCCCTCACCATGATTTTGACGAAATGACGCCACTGCTGCAGACTAACAATTAGCGTTGATATAGGCTGTAGAGTTACTGTTTTAGAATTTACCTATTGTAGAATTGTTACTATGTCAAATTTTAAGCTAATAAAAAGAAAGCAAAGCGTGAATGTTCTTCTGTATGAAATTTATGCAAGTAAAAAGAAAATCAAGATATTGAATCACAATGTTTTTACAAGTTAAGTCTCTATTTCTCTGTGGCTTAAATGTCGGGCAAAATGCCGAAGGGAATGAAAATAATGAAACACTTGGTATTTCAATTTAAGTGAAATGAGAATCCAGTAAAGTGCAATGGAAAATGAATATCATTAAACAGAAAAAAATAAAAATAAAACAAGAATCTGTATATTGATAAAACCTCTCGTAATCTCTAAAAGAGTGGAAACATATGTCGATACGTTTTTTTTGTCGTCAAATATTAGTGGACATGTTACATTCTAATCTATGGACATTTTGGAGATTTTGATGTCATTTTCTGTTTCATTGGAAAGTTTGAACTCTTGGCTAATTAAGCTTTCTTCTATTTTATAGAAAACAACTCGAGTATGAAACAAATATTGAAAATCAAAAAAACAATATTTAAGTTCAAAGACATGCATACTCACCTCGAGGGGGGAATATATGATAAACAACTCTATTGCTCAGTATTCTTGAAAAAATGGAAAAGTGATTGCCCATTTTTTGTGATTTTATCCCCTACTCATAGCAAAAAGCTTCATACCCCTCCCCCACAAAGGGTTAGACGATAGGAACGCATTTTATTGTCTGTTTTCTTCTATTAGCTGAAGTAGGCGTATCAAATATTATGTTTTTCATGTTAAAACAAAATTAGCATCATTTAAAAGTATGCACACATGAGCATTAATATTTATCTCCTGTCAAAATTCCTTTGTTTTACTTAAGTTAAGGCATATCCTATTTTGTATTAAATTTTAGATTAATTTCAATTGAAAAATCGCTTTTTTTTTATTTAGGAACAAGATCAATCCATTTTTTAACTGCTTAAAAAGTATTACTTCAGAAACCATAATTTTTGGAGACCTGAATTTTTATGAGTCTATTGCAGATTGAACGTACATTTTTTTTTCTTTTTTTTTTTATCAAGCTTTACAATTTCTAATTGACATATCTCTTTCATTCATAAATATATTTTCAACCAGAGCAAAAGATCGAATTCTCGGCCAATTAAGCTTTCTTATAATTTCTAAAGAAAAATATCCAGTATGAATTACATTCATAAATGAAATTTCAGACCACTATTAAGACTTGGCAAAAGGATAAATAATACCTAAGTTCAAAGACATGCATACTCCCATCAAGATGTTAATATAGGCAAATAAAAAACGATTATATTAAAAGTATAGGGCAAATTTAAAAACCAATGCTAAAATAAATTAGATTGAAATCAATAAAGAATAAATGATCTAACAATCAATCAATAAGAAACTAAACAAGTTGGCACGAAAATAAATTAGATTGTAATTAATAGATTAATGGACAGAGACAAAACAGTCAGTATGAAAATAAATTAGATTTTTAATTAATAGATAATTAATAACCTAATACTAAAAATATAATATTAAACAATATATTATAAATAAATAGTAGATATAATAAATTAATCCAATAGAACTTCAATGAATGAAGAACCTGAGAAAACAGAGGCTCAAGCGAATAATTAACATAAACTTAAAACAAACAGCAGAATTCCCAGTAAATAAATAAATGCGTTGCCGCCACCCCTTTTAAGGCTAGAGTCATATATTTCCTTCACTGAACACTTAATGTAGTTAGAACAGCGTTTCTTTAATTACAACATTATGAATAAAATATCCCTCAAACAACATGAATATCAGTAAATATCAGTAAAAAACACAAGCGGATATCGAACAAGATCTTGGGGGTGGGGGAATGTGACAAAGGCGCCAGTAATAGACCAAATTGACAAACTTATCTTTTAAAAAATGGTAAAAAAGAGAAAAAACAAATAAGGGTACTAGAAAAATCTTGGGGGCACAGCCCCTTGCATCCTGGATCCTCCCCCGAAAGAACAGCAAATTCTTGGAATTTTGACAATTATTTGACTTTTTAGTGCTTCAATAAGAGAAAAATGTTTCAGTTTTTTCAATAACAGTAGACCAGCTATTGCTACCAAATTTTCTTTGAAAACAATTGGTGCTTTAAATGGTTTTTTTTTTCATGTATGAAGGCATCAAACCTTTATGGTTTAAGCGACTTCAGTTTTATGTGTCCGCTCATAACAATGATGATAATAATAACATCAGTATATTTTTAAGAATCACTTTACTTTTATCAGTTTAACATGCAATACTTTTTTTCGACATTTTCATCCTTTTAAATCTACATATTTTCTTCAATTTTAGAGAAAATTAATTTGTCAAAACAACTGACAATTTAAGCTTAAAAAATCACCGGAAGAAATTTCAAGTCTTCTTGGTTCATTTTTTGTAAATATGGGACAAAAGATAAACTGTCGAATTTAAAATCAAAAAGAAAACTAATGACAAAGGTAACACCTCCAAAACTAAAGTAACAAGAGACATTGGCAGAAATGCAAAATTTTAATCTGTTACATTTGATGAAGTAAAAAAATGCATTTGTGAAATTACAAGGGACAAGGTCAACGGGCCTAGATGGACTTTCTTTGCAACTAATAAGAAAAATACAACCAGCAATCATTGAGCCTCTTACGGTCCTTATAAACAGAAGCCGTGAAGAAGGTATTTTCCCTGCTAAACTAAACGAATCCAAATTAATCCCACTTTTTAAAGGAGGAGACACAATAGTAATTGATAACTATCGACCAATCAGCTTACTTCCAATATTTTCGAAAATATATGAAAAGTTTGCTACAAAAAGGCTGTATTAATACTTTGAAGCTAATAAAATTCTTTCTGATAAACAATATGGATTTCGGAAAAACAGATCCACTGAACTCGCAATTACGGATCTTATAATGAATATAAAGCAGCACAAGATGATGATTTATATTCTCTGGCGATTTTTCTAGATTTAACAAAAGCTTTTGATTGCGTTGATTTTGACATCCTTCTTGAAACATTAGAAGGATATGGGATAAAGTCAACGGTTCTTGAATGGATTCGGTCATATTTAACAAATAGACATTGTAAAATACTTGCTAATGGTATCTTATCAGATTCATTCGATGTAACTTGTGGGTTGCCCCAGGGATCAGTTCTTGGACTTTTTTAATTTATGTGAATGAACTTTCGACTGATATCCCCTTTGCATATATAATAAACTAGCTGTTGGGGTATCGCCACCCCAACACCTAGATGGTGGGGGCGCTTCACACCCCCAAAGCCCCCCTGCGTGCGTAAGTCGTTACACGCCATATTATTTACGCGCCATTGTAGTTGTGTCCCTGTGTCCCACCTGTGAATATATATATATATATATATATATATATATATATATATATATATATATATATATATATATATATATATATATATATATGGTTTTAACTACGTAAAATTTGCGAATATACAACATTCTTGGCTTTCCCATTGTCTGTGCATATACAAAGCCTTATATACTTATAATGACGTCATATGCAAACCCTCTTTTTACAAACAAAAAACATGCAGACATACAACTCATTTTTATATAGATAGATAGATAGATAGATACAATACAAATTAACTGCGTAAAACTTGCGAATATACAACATTCTTCGCTGTCCCATTGTCGGTGCATATAAATAGATTGTCAGGTTTACCGACCCTCGAACATGCAACGTACAATTGTCCATAGGAAAAACATTCTGTATTAAGATCTATACCGCCTTTTTCTAATGATTGCCCTTGAGCTTTGTTGATGGTGATTGCAAATGCTAATCAAATTGGGAAGTGCAATCTTTTAAATTGAAAAGGCATATCCGTTGGAATCATGGGAATGCGAGGAATAAGAATAGCCTCACCCTCAAAAGGCCCTGTCAAGATTGTTGCCTCTATTACGTTTTCCATTGTTTTTTTTACGACAAGTCGCGTACCATTGCAAAGCTTTGGAGGGTTTATATTTCGTAACAATATTATTGGTACGCCTATTTTTAGTTGTAGCACGAGTGGTGGAAACCCTGTGAGACATCCTGCCGAATCATTAGTCTATAAGAATAATAATGCATTGCGTTGCATTTCTTATTCATTTCTTTGTTAGTGGCTGGATTTATCAATTTAATATTAAAGTCATAGCCGTCGGCTCCATCCCAAAAAATGATAGGATATTGTAGGGCATCGTAGCATCGATGAGTTTCAGCAATTCTTACCAACTGAGCGTTTCGCTTATGAAGAATAATATCTCGAGGTAAAAACTGACCACCGACCATAACGATTGCCACTTCGTCGATAGTTGGAGCATTGTATCTACGCACGTGTTGGCCAGGAGGCGTTTTGTCAGCGGAAACAACAATTTTATGCGTATCAGTAGGCATCAAATCGATATATGTTTTGAATAGACGCACTAAATTATTATTTTCGTGGAAAAGATGTTGCAATTGGGAAACGATTGTCCTTTCAACGTCGGGAGAAATTTCACAACGTGCATTCAATTCAGAATTTCTATCACTGATGAAGTACAGTTGTAATAATTTATGATTCTCGCCTGAGAATGGTAGAAGGGACCCTGCTCTATTATAAATTTGCCCTTTTACTTTGAAAGTAGGCATTAAGTTGATCTGGATTTTCGATTTGGGCACCAAACGACATCATTTGAAAACATGAGTTATATTTTCTGATCTGTGATAAAAAACGCCTAGATTCTGACGTAGTTCCAGTAAGCAAAGTCTTCAATGGCTCTGGTGGTGCAGCCAGTAGAGGAAGTTTAACTTTTCCTGATGCGCAACACAATCCCATTGTTTCACCATTAAATTTCAAGGCCTTGCAATAGGGACAAATTTTAGACATAGTCCCGATTTGAACACATCTACTCAAGCTATAATCATCGACTGGGCTGTACCTGAATGCCAGGTGAAAATTTTCAGGTTGGTCTTGTGATTCCTCGGCACGCTTTCGTTTGGTGATTTCTCTTTGAGACGCAAGCCTAATTTCACGCTGTTGTTGTGATTCCTCGGCACGCTTTCTTTTGGTGATTTCTCTTTGAGACGCAAGCCTGTTTTCACACTGTTGTTGTGGTTCCTCGGCACGCTTTCTCTTCAAACTTTCTCTATTAGCCTCAAGCCTGTTTTTATGCTGTTCTTGTGATTTCTCGGCACGCTTTCTTTTCTTACTTTTTCTATCAGCCGCAAGCCTGTTTTCATGATGCTCTTGTGATTCCTTGGCACGCTTTCTTTTCTTACTTCCTCTATCAGCCGCAAGTCTTTTGGCATAGACTCTTTGAGCAGCTTCCTCGGCTGTTGCCATTGTAGGTTCTTCAGTCATTTTACAATTAAAAATTTATCTTTGAACGATCTTCTTAAATACTTATAATGACGTCATATACTAAGCATCGTCATAACAAACATGACGACAACTAACTTCATGACGACACACAGCTCAACCCTTATAATGACATCAGTCGACAGACACACAAACAAACGACTTATTTTTATATATATAGATAGATTTTCGGGCGACACAGTACTATTTCTAACACACAAGAACCGTGAGCAACTAATTACAAACGCTGAAGTTTGCCTCCAGGCAGCAACTGAATTCTTTGAAGAGTGGTTGCTTTCCCTTAATACAAAAAAGACGGAGAATATCATTTTTAAACATTGAAATGACCCAGTTTACGACAGCAAGATAAATACGGCAGACCAAAAAGAAATTGAACGAGTTGACCACATTAAATATTTAGGTATAATAATTGATGAAAAGCAGGATTGGGCAATCCACATTAAATTTCTTTGTATGAAGCTGTCAAGAGCTGTTGGTATTCTCCATAGACTGAAATTTATTCTTCCCCAAAAAATATTCCTGATCCTATATTTTAGTCTATTCCACTCATATCTTTTATATGGAATAAGCATTTGGGCTTCAAATTATGAGTCAGAATGGAAGCAAGTTCAAATTCTTCAGAATAAAGCTATGCGGGCAATTTGCAAGCTTAAGCCTTGTCAGAGTGGGAAGGCGGTTTTAATAAAACTTAAGATATTAAATGTGGCTCGATTTCAAGAAAAAAAGATTGCTGAAACTTTAAATAAAGTAAGCACAAATACCGTACCTGATTCGTTTATGTCGGCTTTTCGAAGGAATGATGAAATTCACCAACATGATACTCGACATGCATCGCAACTAGTTACAGAAACGAGACGTCTCACGTCATCTGGTTTTTCAATCAAATTTACCGGACCGAAAATATGGAATTATTTGCCAAATACTTTGAGAAATGCTAATAGCCTACCAGAGTTCAAAAGTAAGATTAAAAGCTTCTTATTGGAACATGTGGAATTAGGTCCTAATTTTTTGTACCGATAGTTCTCTACGTTTTGTTTTATTAATTTACGTTCGTTTTCTTTTCTTTACCCTTCTTCTTCTTTTCTTTTCTTACATTATATTTATTTTCTTGATGTTCGAATGAATACTGTCACCCGTCACGGGCAGTGCTCTCTTAGGGCGTAGTTAGTTTACAGTGTGTGATTTGTTTTTTGTTAATAAACGAATTGAATTGAATTGAAAAATGGCACATCCCATTGAAGAGTTCGAAGGACAGAAACGCTACATATATTTCCGGTAGTTAGATAGCACAGATGAATGGGTATCAAATAGATAGATGGCACAGATGAATGGGTATCAAATAGATAGATTGCGCAGATGACGGAAATGGGACCAACAGAAAATTCAACCCGAATCTGAGATTTCGGGATCGGAGTCGATCTTGGAAGCATGGAAGCGCAGAGTCGAAGTTGGATCTTGGAAGCACAGAAGCCAATTGACAAAGGTGGCTCCAGGTCTCACCTACAATTACTGTCTCATCAAATAGTGCGTCACAAGCCCGGGGGTGTACACAGGGGGTGGGGGGTCTTGTTGCCCCCCTCTTGAAAAAAATTCTGTATTTTCTTGACTTTTTTCGTTCGTAAAATAATTTTGTAATAAAAATAAATTTCGTATATGCATTGGTTGCGGTCAGAGGAGAAAGGTTGAAAAAAAAACAAAACACGTTTGTGGCAAACAGTGCGCAACCGATTAGTATAAATTGGTAAGATCATTATTTTTGGTACTGTATTGTTCACCCACTTCTTTCTGTCCATAGTTTTAGCTTGCTTCATTCTTCTTGTAGAAAAACCCAATTTAAATTTCAACATCAACATAAACTTCAGATAAACGCTGCTAAAATAGGCAGCATCTTAGAGGGAATCAAATTTGCCTTGCTATAGGGGTCATCTAATTATCACAGTCATTTCTAAAGGTCGTATCTAATATTGTCACACTTAAGATTATTGCCAAAAAAGCTGCTGTTAAGCTGTATTAAGGGCGAAGACTCTTCAGACTTTGATCCTCTTGACCTACATTGTCCTGCTGATCTTCTCTTTGACAAGAGTTTCTTTTGAACTTAAAAAACAAACATATTGTACTAATTTAACAGGCCTTATGATTCAGGAGTCATTCTTAAAGAATTGGAACACAAGTCAAACTTTAGCGAAAAGAGCGAGGTATTGAGGAGGCAGCAATCCCCCTCATATACAGGTTCTGTTATTTTGTGAGTTTTAATGTTGCTCCCTACTTTCACTTGAAAAACTTTTTTCTATCTAGGAATGCATCGTTATTTAAATTTTGTTTGCTTTCAATTGCGTCACGGACAATTTGTTCATTCCTGGGCCCTTATTAATTAGAATTTTGTCAAATAACATGAAATAGTTTAGATTATCGAAAATATGGTTGCTTAAAGCAAAATCAAATATGCTGAGTTGTCATTAGATTTTAATGTTAATGCCAGATTTTAATTAAAATCGTGTTATTCACTGTCTTCAAAAATTTTCTCAAAAATGTAATTTTTGTAATAAAAAACATATCTTCTCCTTTTTTTGTATAATGAAGAGACAATATAGTCTTCGTCATTGTTTGTTCTTTGTGCTGCTAATCTTGTATCAAACAGTTCGTGGTTACAAACTGCAAGTAAGGAGCGACACGGCTCAATAGTAACCGAAACTCTAAAAAAAAGCGGAATTTTGAAACCAATAGATATACCAAAAGAATGGGATTTTTATGCTGATTTCAAATATACAAGTTTCATAAGTTTAATTTTACCCTCAGAAGTTATGAGCCTGCAAAAATATGCCTTATTTTTGAAAAAAAAGAAGAAACACCCTTTAAAAGTCACAGAATGAGATTCAGCATATCAGAGAACCCTACTATAGAAGTTTCAAGCTCTTATGTGCAAAAATGTGGAATTTTGTATTTTTACCAGAAGACAGATCACAGATGTGTGTTTATTTGTTTGTTTTTTTTTCAGGGGAGATCGTATCGACCAAGTGGTCCTAGAATATCGGAAGAGGGCTAATTCGAGCGAAAATTAGAAGTTCTAGTGGCTTTCTTTAGTGACAAAAATTTGGAGAGCAACTAGGCCCCCTTTCACACCCCTTTTTCTCAAAACCGTCCGATCAAAAATTTTGAGATAGACGTTTTGTTCAGCATAGTTGAAAAGCCAAATAACTTTAAGTTACTAAATTTGCATATTTTTTACGCATAGTATTTGCTATTGGGAAGTACGCTTACATTTTTCGGTGGGGGGAGGGAGATTTTCTAATGGTGGTATTTTTCACGGTGGTAATTTTTCATGGGAAGGTAAGTTTCCAGGAAGGAAAATTTTTCAAGGGAAATTTTAAACTGGGGGATTTTGCCCGAGTTCCTATATGAAATTCGTCTTATGTCTTGCTTTCCCTTTTTGATGACTCAATTTTATGCGTGGAGATGTTAAGGGTTATTTGCGGGGTAAATTTTCACCAGGATTGAATTGTCTAGAGCAGTAGTTCCCAATCGATTTTGGGCCATGTCCTACCCATGCATTTCTAAGACCCCCATGTTCCCCTTGTGATATTTAGACTTTGTTACCCAAAATTTTACGCATATTCATCTGAAGGAAGCTTAAAAGGCTATAAGCTTTGTGTTTTTATCGATTCGTCCTCGTTCCGAGGTTTATTATTGCAAATAAGAATTTTTTTATACTCTAAAAATTTTTATTAGGTTATTCCATTCTTTTAAACTTGCTCGTTAATTCAGATATGAAAATTCAGCGATCTCGGCTGCAAGTGGTTTGCCCTCCCGAGAATTTGTCCTCTGCTTGGAATTAGACTGTGGTGGTTTAGAATTCAGTGCAATAATCTTCAGTGGCTGATGCTCCGATTCCGAAGTAGGATCACGTGATCTAGGATATCAACATAGATTCAATCTCGCACCAATAAGTAAATCAAATATTTTGGATTAGAAATTTGGTTTTTTGCTTCCTGGTTAATTCAAGTAACCCCTTTTATATTTTTAAAACCTTCATATTTAATACCTTTTTTGTTTCTCTTCCTCTCTCTTTCAGACAAACCGCAACCCCAACATAGTAAGCACCTCTACCCGTCGACCTCAGTGTCTTTGTTAGTTTGTCTTACAGCTCAAGTTTATTTATGCATTAAAAATAAACTAATTTTATAGTATAAACTAGTCTCTTGAGTAGAAGAATTATACTGCTTAAGATCAGGACAATTTTGTATCCCTATCTATGAATTTATATTCTGTGTTTTAGTATTTTACTTTGTCGTTTTTTCTTTGATTTTGTATTTTGGAGGTTAGATATCTGAAATAATCTCATCGTGTCAATAAGAATACGTAAAATTTTAAAATCAACAAGTTTAACAAACAATACGTATAACGACTCAAAGCAAATGAACAAAATAACCTCGATAGAGCCGTTATCTAATGTGCCATGGTACGGAAGCCATCCTAAAAAACTGGAGAAGTCCCTTCAAGGCCTGGAAACTATTTTTTTTAAAACAAAGATAAAATCCTTGAAAATTAAATTTATAGCTACAAATTGCGTAATTTTTACCCTAAGAAAGGTCTTAGAAAATAAAAGGTTGTAATAACAGTTTATAAAAAAAAGTAAAATAAGAAAAATAAACTATATGTACAAAACTATTAAGGTAAATGTACACCTCCGGTACGTAAAATTTCAAAAATAAACAACAACCAATAACTACATATGAAGGCCTTTTTCACCAAAAACTGGATTCCTATTTTTTTTTCAGGATGAATCAAATATTTTTAAACAAGTTAAACAAGCATCATTTTCTTCGTCGATAAATATATTCTGTATCAACACAAATTCTGGGAAATTGAAATGATCAAAATAATTCGAGAAATGCATTAACAAACCATCCCAGTGCTCAACGGATGGAGTTGGTTTGTTATCTTGGGCGCATAAATTTAGAAGTGGAAACATGTCAAACTCATTTTTTTTTTCAATTCGTATTCCAAAGCTCCATTTTTTAATGATTGCTTTCACATTAGCTTTTTGAGTCAATAAATGTATTTGTGGTTCTTACATCATTGAATTCAAAACACTCGATTATCCTAAAATTTCCTCCAAACAGATCAGTTCGCTAATTAAATCATCATCCCTAAATATGCTTGCGTTCAAATTTTGATTTTCTTTTATCACAATGAGAAGCGTAAGATTATTTGCCCCCAGCCGCGCATTGCCCTCCCAGCCAAAGGCATTGAATCAGGAGATCGGTACCTGCTTAGCGCAAACCGTTGGATAGCACGTGATTTTTTTTACTGGGTAGGGTATTGTTCAGAGGGGAGATGGGGGTATCACGCGCCTGAAAGACCACATTTAAAGACTTAAATTGTCTAACTCTCCATAGGCCTTCACATATATACAGGTATGGGTATGTGTGCGGGCGGGGGAGAGATGTAGGAATTACTATATAATCTCTTTTCATTTAAACCAGTTGTTCCCAACCGATTTTGGGCCATGCTTCACCTAGACCATTCTAAAATTCTGATGCCCTCTCGTGATATTTAATTTTTTTTACCCACAATTTTATGTGGATTCACCTGAAGGAAGATTAAAAGGCCATTAACTTGGAATCTTTTTTCAAGTTGTCCTCTATGTTTATTTTATACGAATGAAAGTTTTTGTTATGCAACACCTTTCGTATAATGCATGACGTCATTTCAATACTATCATATATCTTTTTTGCTTTTTAAATGCATTTGAATGTAACGTCATCAGCATGAAAAATGTTTTTTTCTCGAAATTAAGCATCTAAGTATAGTCAGCTGAAGGGTGCACGTCCTGCCCATGACCAACAAAAAGACTGCACTGCTCCACCATTGGGGCCTGTGTCCCACGTTGGGAATTACGGCTCTAGAGTATTGAAAGACGGCTTTATAGAGTATTTCAACTGAAAATAAGGAGCAACATTAAAGCTTAAAACAAAAAGAAATTGTTACGTATATGAGGGGGTTTGCTCTTCCTCAACACCTCGCTCTTTACGCTAAAGTTCGAATTTATGTCCAAATTCATTAAGAACGACTCCTGAAACAATATGCTCATATAATTAGAACAATAAGAAGCTTTTTTTAAAGTACTAAAAAACTTTAGCATAAAGAAGGAGGAGTTGAGGAAAAGCACTCCCATCATATACATAATAATTTCTGTTCGTTTTAAGTTTTAATATTGCTCCTTACTTTCAGTTGAAAAAAACTTGTTTTTTTATTTAATTTCTTTTCGGAGCGGGTTTATTTTGATTGACTCCTAATTTTATTTTACTGTGTATTAAATTAATGAATATCATATCATAAAATCATCTAGCCATGTATTAGATAGCATATAAATAACATAAGTGTATTAAATTACCATGTAGCCTAAATTTCCAAATAGATTATACAAACTTGTTATTCACTTTCTTCACAAATTCCTCATTATCTACTCCTTTTTTGTATGATGGAAATACCGTGTGGTCTTATTCGTTATTTGCTATGTAATATCCTGTAGAAATTATTTTATTTTACCGTAAAAGTTACGTTTTAGACCACATATTTACCAGGCTATAAAGTTAAAAATTATGCTTACCATCTATATAGGATATGTGGGTTTACCCCCATGCCAATTACAGCAAATCTTCCTATAGCTGCAAAATCATATTTGGTCCATTCAGGGTCCTTAAACTTGAAAGAATAAAATCGGATATATATATATATATATATATATATATATATATATATATATATATATATATATATATATATATATATATATATATATATATATATATATTATATATATATATATATACACTAGCTGTTGGGGTGGCGCTTCGCGCCACCCCAACACCTAGTTGGTGGGGTGCTTCGCGCCCCCCCAAGCCCCCCCGCGCGCGTAAGTCGTTACGCACCATTGTAGTTGTGTCCCTGTGTCCCACCTGTGAATATAGATAGATTTATATATGTGTTTCAAACTACGTAAAAATTGCGAATATACAACATTCTTGGCTTTCCCACTACTGGGAGCTTTCCGTTTCCAATTGCCAGCATATATAAATATATATATATATATTTTCTTTTTAGTTTTTTTGTAGTTTTTACCTTTTTTAGTTTTTTTCTTCTTTTGTATTAATGCTAAGGCCAAGGTTCAAACCCGGAGCCTCTCGAACCTAGAACCTGAAACATAACGCTTTACCAACTCAGCTACTTCGGCTTGAATACATTCGTTTTGAGCAGCTTCCTCGGATGTTGCCATTGTAGGTTCTTCAGTCATTTTACAATTAGAAATTTCTCTTTCAACGGTCTTCTTACAATTAAAAATTTGTCTTTGAACGATATTCTTAAATACCTGTGTCCTGGTCGTCATTTATATTCCCTGTGTCCCGGTCGTCATTTGTGTCCCGGTATCCCAGTCTGTAATTTCTCTTTGAGTGTCCCGGTCGTTATTTATATTCCCTCTGTCCCGGTCGTCATTTGTGTCCCGGTCTGTAATTTCTCTTTGAGTGTTTTTTCTTTTTAGTATTTTTTAGTTTTTTACATTTTTTCTTTTTTCAGTTTTCTTTTTCTTCTTTATTTTTCAGCTTCACTATGAAATACATATCGCCGAACCTTTGTTTTTTTAACTAAAATCTGGTAGGCATTGATGACCTTATCCAAGACAAAATCCCAAACCCAATCATCATCGCTATCATTTTCAGTTTTGATATGTTTTGACTCTCGCTGTCCAGGTGGATCTTCATCTAACTGCGCGGTTTTGCGTTCTTTAGCCTCAAGCCTGTTTCCTTGCTGTTCTTTTGATTCCTCGGCACGCTTTCTTTTCTGACTTTCTCTATCAGCAGCAAGTTTTTTGGCATAGACTCTTTGAGCATCTTCATCGGCTTTTGCCATTGTAAGTTCATCAGTCATTTTAAACTTAAACATTAATAGATTTCTACGTGAACATATATGTCTTAAATATCTTTAATGACGTCACCGTCATAGCAAAAATGACGAAAACTAACTTCATGACGTCAGTCGACACAGAAATATTTTTTTGTAGTTTTTACCTTTTTTAGTTTTTTTCTTCTTTTGTATTAATGCTAAAGCCAAGGTTCAAACCTGGAGCCTCTCGGACCTAGAACCTGAAACATAACGCTTTACCAACTCAGCTACTTCGGCTTGAATACATTCGTTTTGAGGAGCTTCCTCGGGTGTTGCCATTGTAGGTTCTTCAGTCATTTTACAATTAGAAATTTCTCTTTCAACGGTCTTCTTACAATTAAAAATTTGTCTTTGAACGATATTCTTAAATACCTATGTCCTGGTTGTCATTTATATTCCCTGTGTCCCGGTCGTCATTTGTGTCCCGGTGTCCCAGTCTGTAATTTCTCTTTGAGTGTCCCGGTCGTTATTTATATTCCCTCTGTCCCGGTCGTCATTTGTGTCCCGGTCTGTAATTTCTCTTTGAGTGTTTTTTCTTTTTAGTATTTTTTAGTTTTTTACATTTTTTCTTTTTTCAGTTTTCTTTTTCTTCTTTATTTTTCAGCTTCACTATGAAATACATATCGCCGAACCTTTGTTTTTTTAGCTAAAATCTGGTAGGCATTGATGACCTTATCCAAGTCAAAATCCCAAACCCAATCATCATCGCTATCATTTTCAGTTTTGATATGTTTTGACTCTCGCTGTCCAGGTGGATCTTCATCTAACTGCGCGGTTTTGCGTTCTTTAGCCTCAAGCCTGTTTCCTTGCTGTTCTTTTGATTCCTCGGCACGCTTTCTTTTCTGACTTTCTCTATCAGCAGCAAGTTTTTTGGCATAGACTCTTTGAGCATCTTCATCGGCTTTTGCCATGGTAAGTTCATCAGTCATTGTAAACTTAAACATTAATAGATTTCTACGTGAACATATGTCTTAAATATCTTGAATGACGTCACCGTCAAAGCAAACATGACGACAACTAATTTCATGACGTCAGCCGACACAGAAACATGACGTCACCTGATCCACAGACAGACAACTTATTTTTATATATATAGATGTATATTATATATATATATATATATATATATATATATATATATATATATATATATATATATATATATATATATTATATATATCTATATATATAAAAATAAGTTGTCTGTCTGTCTTTCTGTGGATCAGGTGACGTCATGTTTCTGTGTTGACTGACGTCATGAAATTAGTTGTCGTCATTTTTGCTTTGACGGTGACGCTGAAATACCTGATAAAAATGTCGATAAGGGGTTACATGATATTATTGTAAAAAATATGATACATGGACCTTGCGGTGCACTGAACGAAAATTCACCATGCATGGCCAAAGGAAGGTGCACAAAGCAATATCCTCGACTTTTAGTATCAAACACAATTACTGGCAATGATGGTTACCCACAATATAGAAGAAGATCTACTGAAGATGGCGGTAAAACAGCAATAATAAAGAAGCGTAACGGTACCACCATCGAAGTAGTTCCATATTCCCCATTATTATCAAAAACATTTAATGCACACATAAACGTTGAATACTGTAACTCCGTAAAGGCAATCAAATACATATGTAAATACGTCAACAAAGGCAGTGACATGGCAGTTTTTGGCTTGCAGCCCGAAATCAAAGATTTCGATGAAATCGTACAATATCAGGCTGGAAGATACATAAGCAGTAATGAAGCTGTTTGGCGAATTCTTTCATTTCCGATACATGAACGTAGTCCAGCTGTTGTTCACTTAGCGGTACATTTACAGAATGGTCAACGTGTTTATTTCACGGAAACCAACGTGCAACAAAGAGTCCTGAATCCACCGGATACAACATTAACAGCTTTTTTTTTCGCTTTGCAAAAATGATTCTTTTGCAAAAAAACTGCTGTATACTGAAGTGCCTTCGTATTACACGTGGAATACTAAAAATAAAGTATTTGAACGTCGAAAACAGGGTAAGTCAGTCGACGGCCAACCTACCATCTTCAAAGATACCACGATAGGAAGACTCTACACCGTTCACCCCCAATCAACATGAATGCTTCTTTCTACGCCTGCTTTTGGTGAATGTATCCGGTCCGACATCCTTTGAGTATTTGAGGACTGTAAATGGTACTATACATGACACTTACCGTAGTGCATGCCAAGCTCTGAATTTATTGGAGATAATAACGTTGGAGAAATTTTCTTTTTGGATGCGCCAGGAGGTACTGGTAAAACGTTTGTGATAAAACTGATTCTGGCATCAATTCCATCAAAAAATGATATAGCGTTGGCAATTGCGTCGTCCGGAATAGCCGCAACATTGCTGCCTGGTGGAAGAACTGCTCATTCCGCTTTGAAATTGCCTCTGAACTTGCATTCTGCAGAAACTCCCACGTGCAATATTTCCAAATCATCTGGGATGGGTAAAGTATTGCAGCAATGCAAACTTATTATTTGGGATGAGTGCATAATGGCACACAAAAAATCGCTCGAGGCTCTGGATCAATGCTTGAAAGATTTGCGAGGGAAGTCGAAACCCTTTGGCAGCACATTAATATTGCTTGCGGGAGATTTCAGGCAAACATTACCTATAATACCTAGATCAACTCCTGCAGACGAAATGAATGCTTGCCTGAAAAATTCTAATTTATGGGCACACGTAAAAATATTAAAATTAACTACAAATATGCGTGTCCGATTGCAAAACGATGACTCTGGTCAAACATTTTCAGATCAATTGCTGGCAATGGGAAACGGAAAGCTCCCAGTAGACTCAATTTCAGGACGTATACAACTGCCTGCTGATTTCTGTAATTTAGTGACGTCCAAAAATGAATTGATTGAAAAAGTATTTCCGAATATTCTAAAAAATTATAAAAATAATAAATGGCTAAGTGAAAGAGCGATTCTCGCACCCAAAAATATAGACGTCCACGAAATCAACAATATTGTTTTGACCAAGATTCGAGACCAGGCAGTCCTTTACAAGTCAGTCGACACAGTTTTGGAACCAAATGAAGCGGTTAATTATCCATCTGAATTTTTAAATTCCATAGATCTTTCAGGGTTTCCACCACACGTGCTACAACTAAAAATAGGCGTACCAATAATACTTTTAAGAAATATAAACCCACCAAAGCTTTGCAATGGCACTCGACTTGCCGTAAAAAAAACAATGGAAAACCTAATAGAGGCCACAATCTTGACAGGGCCTTTTGAGGGTGAGGCTGTTCTTATTCCTCGCATTCCCATGATTCCAACGGATCTGCCTTTTCAATTTAAAAGATTGCAATTCCCAATTCGATTAGCATTTACAATCACCATTAACAAAGCTCAAGGTCAATCATTAGAAAAATGTGGTATAGATCTTAATACTGATTGTTTTTCCCATGGACAATTGTACGTTGCATGTTCGGGGGTCGGTAAACCTGACAATCTATTTATATGCAGCGACAATTGAACAGCGAAGAATGTTGTATATTCGCAAGTTTTACGCAGTTAATTTGTATTTTGGAACCAAATGAAGCGGTTAATTATCCATCTGAATTTTTAAATTCCATAGATCCTTCAGGGTTTCCACCACACGTGCTACAACTAAAAATAGGCGTACCAATAATACTTTTAAGAAATATCAACCCACCAAAGCTTTGCAATGGCACGCGACTTGCCGTAAAAAAACAATGGAAAACCTAATAGAGGCCACAATCTTGACAGGGCCTTATGAGGGCAAGGCTGTTCTTATTCTTCGCATTCCCATGATTCCAACGGATCTGCTTTTTCAATTTAAAAGATTGCAATTCCCAATTCGATTAGCATTTGCAACCACCATCAAAAAAGCTCAAGGGCAATCACTAGAAAAATGCGGTATAGATCTTAATACAGATTGCTTTACCAATGTACAATTGTATGTTGCATCTTTGAGGGTCGGTAAACCTGACAATTTATTTATACGCACAGACAATGGGACAGCGAAGACTGTTGTATATTCACAAGTTTTACGTAGTTAATTTGTATTGTATCTATCTATCTATCTATCTATATAAAAACGAGTTGTGTGTATGCATGTTTGTTTGTTTGTAAAAAGAGCGTTTGCATATGACGTCATTATTAGTACATACGGCTTTGTATATGGACAGACAATGGGAAAGCCAAGAATGTTGTATATTCGCAATTTTTACGTAGTTTGAAACACATATATAAATCTATCTATATTCACAGGTGGGACACAGGGACCCAACTACAATGGCGCGTAACTAATATGGCCCGTAACGACTTACGCGCGCGGGGGGGCTTGGGGGGTGGGCGCGAAGCGCCCCACCAACTAGGTGTTGGGGTGGCGCGAAGCGCCACCCCAACAGCTAGTATATATATATATATATATGTATATTATGCATATATGTATATGTTATATACTACTGCTACTACTACTACTACTACCAACAACTAACTGCAGTACCAAGCCGCATGAGGCCAACACAGCTACGCATGCTTCTCCTCTATCCCAATCTATTCAAAGCTTCCTTCTTTACAACCTCCCAGGAAGTTCCCATTTCCTTTAATTCTTTCTTTATTACAGTTGACCGAAAAGGACAATCTTTGGCAATCTGTTATCCTTCATCCGCAGAATGTGCCTTAGCCATCTCAACCTTTCTTACATTACAGCCCTAGAAAGCAGGTTTGAACCACATTTTTCGTACAGCTTGCAGATATATATATATATATATATATATATATATATATATATATATATATATATATATATATATATATATATATATATATATATATATATATATATATATATATATATATATATATATATATGTATATACGAAAACTGGAGATGAATAGAAGACTAAAAGGTGATCACACTGATGAGTTGCAGTCTGATCAAAGTGGACCGGACACATAATATCCATATGAAACAAATACAAAGTAGAGACAATAGGGAAAATCTTTTCAAGACAGTGGAAATCAGTTCTGTAGATATTTCAGCCCTATATCCAAGGGCCGTCTTCAGCACAATACAAGAATAAGAGAGAAACTATATATATATATATATATATATATATATATATATATATATATATATATATATATATATATATATATATATATATATAATGAAAAGAGAAATCACCAATGCTACAGCACAAACACACACAAAAAAAAATATATATATATATATATATATATATATATATATATATATATATATATATATATATATATATATATATATATATATATATATATATATATATATATATATATATATATAAATGAACTTACATCAAATTGTGAGAATTAAAACTAAATAATCAAAAAAACTTTTTAAAACTTTTTTTAAAAATAGCCCTAGCATCCTTACTTCAACGAAGTTCAACCAGGACTGGCGAAAAGAATGAAATGATAATATAAACTCATTCAAACTAAAGAGAACAAAATGATTAGATGCAATTTCTTAAAGCCAATCTTGCTTCTTTAGCAGCCTATCTCAAAGGCCTTTTCGTAGTTGGTTCAGTATTATTATAAATCGGTTTAGTAAAATATTTTGTTAGATCATTTTTAATTAAGTTTGAGTATAAAGAATTTAGTGAGTATTCCCCTAAGTCCCTGTTCAAAGAAATATCATTATTTATTTTGAGATTAATTTCGATTGATTCTCGAACCACCTGATTTATCCCCAAATCATTACTGATGAGTGAAGAGTTTTCAAAAAGTATCATGTGGGACGGATTATTAAATATATGCCAACCTAAAGCAGAATCAAATCATTACTTCAATGTCAGTCATATTACTTCAATGTCAGAATCAAATCATTCAAAATAGAGCAAAATTGTCTGTAAGAGTGTCGGGGACGACCGGGTCGGGTTACCAAGTCCAGGACACTATTTTGCGTTTCGAATTATTTTACGAAATCTCACTTCGAAATCTAGTGTGGACGTAACGTAATTAAAATAAAAAATTTTAGATGTCAATAATGCTTACCACAAATATTTTTAATGTCTGCTGTGAAAATTCTGCGCCAACATAAAAAGATCCATAGAACATAGCGTTAGTTATATTTCCATAGTTTCGGAACGCATTTCGCACTTTATTCATTGAGCACTTCTTAATTATTTAGGAATTTTCTCCAAGAAAATGGTTTCAATTATTAGATAGCGCTTTCATTAGTACTCTAGAAATCGCATATTTAAACTGCTAAGACACGGAAAATTGAACAAGCAACGTGTTATACTAGGCTACAGATAGTGTTAGATGCTAAAAGAGGCTAATTAGACACTAAATATTTCTTTATTTTTTATTTGAGGGAATTGGTTGTCTGTACTAGGTCCAGATTTTACACAGCTCACAGTTGTGGTTAAAAACAAGTAGCCTAGAGACATCAAGAAGTCAAAAATATGGGTCATCAAGCTTGGTTAATCTTAGTGCAAGATTACTTTACTGAACTTACTATGGGTAACTTTCATTTTTTTTCATTAGTTAGCTAGATAGGCTAGAATGTGAAGAATCCAGTCACTAGCATCCACAAAAGATGCATACACTGGACAGGGTCAATCTTGAGTAAAATCTTGGGTGAGACTTAAGGTTACAAGGGCTCCATTGAGCAAATTTTAGGGAGGGAGGGCAATGTGAAAAAGGTGCCCATACATTACCTTTACCTTAAATTGTATTTGTCAGCAAGATAAGGTGGTAGATCCTCCTGTAGGTTCTTGCTGGTGATGAGTGATCAGTAAAATTGGTGCAAACAGTATTACTGGCTTTCATATAAAATGAATATACCACTCAATGCCTTTTTTTAATGCTGTTTACAAATATAATAATCGCTTCTACCGCAAATTCAGATTTAAGTACTTTTTGACCTCTTAAAAATGACCTATATATGGGGTCATTACAAATCTGTAATAGTTTAGAAACAAATTTGGGTAAAATTCTAATCCATTGACTTTTTGCTATCTTGGAAAGTTGTTGGGCTAGAGAATTGAAACTTTCAGGGATGTGTCTACAGGCTAAAGTATATCCCGGGAAGTTATTTTGAGATCCCTAACTATACCCCTTCCCCCTCCTCTATATAACGCAGTTTTTTGTGCATTACAGCTTATATTTTGGTCAAATTTGATCCTATAGTACTATTAAAAGTGTAAATCCTTGCTTACCTTAGAAAAATTCAACTTTTCACTGTTTTTTAAGCTACTATATTCCATAATTACTCATAATTACTTCACCTGCATTGAAAAACAATTATCACCTTTTATGGTATAGTTAAGACTGGAATGAAGGTATTTAAACCCATCCACTGTTTGAAACTCTTATCTTTAAAGGGCTTTTGACAGGAGTAATACAGATAAGACTTTGAACTTTTAAGGGGCTTCTCACTCAAAATTATGATTCGTTTCTACAATTGGGTAAGGTTATTATGTTATATTAATTTGAAAAAATTAGAAAGATGTATTTGTAACTTACAAATGGGTGATCAGATCTTAATGAAGTTTGATATTTAGAAGGATATTGTGTCTCAAAGCTCTTATTTTAAATCCCGACCGGATCTGGTGACATTGGGGGGAAGTTTGGGGTGGGGGAACCTAAAATCATGGAAAACGCTTAGATTGGAGGGGTTGGGATGAAACTTGGTGGGACAAATAAGCAGAAGTCTTACCGATCTCTCTCTCTCTGTCTCTCTCTTTCTCTCTCTCTCTCTCTCTCTCTCTCTCTCTCTCTCTCTCTCTCTCTCTCTCTCTCTCTCTCTCTCTCTCTCTCTCTCTCTCTCTCTCTCTCTCTCTCTAAGTTGAAGAAACTTTTCATACTTATTTTTTCATTGTTCTTTAAAAAAATTCTAAGAAATCCTGCACCCCCTTCATGGAAATCTTTTTCCCCGTGACAAATTCCTCCATGGAAAACTCCCCCCGCATAACCCCATCCCCTCAACCCCTCCCCAGCCAAAAACATCCCCCTGAAAGTGTCTATACACTTCCCAATAACCATTACTATATGTAAACACTGATCAAGGTTTTTAACTTGCAGCCACTCCCACGGGGACTGTCGGGGAGTAAGTCGTCCCCAAAGACATAGTTATTAGATTTTTCGACTATGCTGAATAAAATGTCTATCTCAGAATTTTGATCCGGATTTGAACTGGGAGAAAAATGAGTGAGGGAGGGGTCCAATTTTTTGATCACTTAAAAAGGGCACTAAAACTTTCAATTTCCGTTAGGATGAGCCCTCTCACGACATTCTAGGAGCACTGGGTCGATACGATCACCCTTGGGGAAAAAACAAACAAACAAAAAAAACAACAAATAAACACGCATCAGTGATCTGTCTTGTGGCAAAAAATGCAAAATTCTACATTTTTGTTGATAGGAGCTTGAAACTTCTACTGTAAGGTCCTTTGATACGCTGAATCTGAAGGTGTGATTTTCGTTAAGATTCTATGACTTTTAAGGGGTGTTTCCCCCTATTATCTAAAATAAGGCAAATTTTCTCAGGCTCGTAAGTTATGATGGTTAAGTCTAAACTTAATGAAACTTATATATTTGAAATCATCATTAAAATGCAATTCTTTTGATGTAACTATTATTATAAAATTATATTTATTAGAGTTTTGGTTACTATTGAGCTGGGTCGCTCCTTACTACTGTTCGTTATCACGAACTGTTTGATTCGGTCTGGTTTTTTTTTTTTCAGTTATTTATATTTAACATTTTAAATGGTACAGAACGAATAGAATTCACAAACTTTTGCGTAGTAGATTTATTTAGATTAACGTCCACCTTCTGACCAAAGTAAGTTTTTGATATATAAATTGTCTTCATTATCCTTACATGTTCTATCTTTGTATGTTTTGTATTTTGGCCAACTTGATTAGGACCTTAAAAATTATAGCGAAGTGAAGTTTTGATGAGCTAAGTATTAATTACATAAAAAAACTAGTTTTTTAACTGAAAGTAAGGAGCGACATTAAAACTTAAAACGAACAGAAATTACTCCGTATATGAAATGGATTGTCCCCTCCGCAATCCCTCGCTCTTTACGCTAAAGCTTTTAATTGTTTTAAAAAGCAGAATTGTGGCAAAGAGTCAAACTTTAGCGTAAAGAGCAAGGGATTGCGGAGGGGGACAATCCATTTCATATACGGAGTAATTTCTGTTCGTTTTAAGTTTTAATGTCGCTCCTTACTTTCAGTTAAAAAAAACTAGTTTTTTTTATGTAATTTCTGAACGTTTTTGAATTAATGCATGTTTGATTTTGACTCTCCACACGTAAATTATTCAAATGAAATTTGCATATTAATTCCTTTTTTGGCTAAATGGGTTTCTCTTAGTTTTGATCATACAATTTTTAGAAATATGGGATGGGGAAGGAGGCCTATTTGCCATGCAATTTTTCGGTTACATAAAAAGGCAACTATTAATTTTAATTTTAACGAATTTTTTTAATAGCAAAAAATATACGTAACTTTAGAATTAACTTACGTAACAAGCTTTTATATTCTTTAATTTTTATTATGTATATGAGGGGGTTTGTACCCTCGTTAATACCTCCTTCTTTACACTAAATCGTAAGTTTTGTCCCCATTCTTTAAGAATGACCCCTGAATCAGAAAGGCCGTAGAATAAATAGTTGAAATTACTAAAAATACTTTAGCATAAAGAGTAAGGTATTTATCTCCTCCTAAAACCTCGCTCTTTATGCTAAAGTATTTTTAGAACCCCTCATATGCGTAATAATCTCTGTTCGTTTTAAGTTTCAATGCTACTTCTTCCTTTCATTTGAAAAAACGTTTTCATGTTTATTTTTCATTGTTTTCTTATAGTAATGCTAGAGAATCCTGCGCCCTTTTCATTGAATTTTTCTTCCCCCATGACAAATTCCTACAAGGAAAGATCCTCCAACATAGCCCCCTCTCCTCAGCCCCACCCCCAAACAAAATAAAATCCCCCTGAAAACGTCTGTACACTTCCCAATAACCATTACTATATGTAAACTCTGGTCAAAGTTTGTAACTTGCAGCCCCTTTCCCAGCGATTGTGGGGGAGTGAGTCATCCCCAAAGACATAGTTATTATGGTTTTCGACTATGCTGAACAAAATGGCTACCTTAAAATTTTGATCCGTTGACTTTGGGAAAAAAATGAGCGTGGGAGGGGGCCTAGATGCCCTCCAATTTTTTTGGTCACTTAAAAAGGGCACTAGAACTTTTCATTTCCGTTAGAATGAGCCCTCTTGCGACATTCTAGGACCACTTGGTCGATACGATGACCCCTGGGAAAAAAAAAAAAAAAAACAAAAAAAACAAAAAAAAAAACAAACAAACAAATAAACACGCACCCGTGATTTGTCTTCTGGCAAAAAATACAAAATTCCACATTTTTGTAGATAGGAGCTTGAAACTTCTACAGTAGGGTTCTCTGATACGCTGAATCTGATGGTGTCATTTTCGCTAAGATCCTATGACTTTTAGGGGGTGTTTCCCCCTATTTTCCTAAATAAGGCAAATTTTCTCAGGCTCGTAACTTTTGATGGGTAAGACTAAACTTGATGAAACTTATATATTTAAAATCAGCATTAAAATGCGATTCTTTTGATGTAGCTATTGATATCAAAATTCAATTTTTTAGAGTTTTGGTTACTATTGAGCCGGGTCGCTCCTTACTACAGTTCGTTACCACGAACTGTTTGATAGAAAAATGAATTAATATTCTGAAAACAAAATTTTGGTTTGTTTCCTTGAATAGGAGATATGTTCAAAATCTCAGAAGAAAGCTATATTTTCGTCTCAAAGTGCTTCAATTAAACTGATATTTTTTGTCTATTCTTTACAACAAGCTTTTTATTCTTCTTATTTCTGAAGAGACAAAAAAACTAATAAGAGTTGAGAGAAAGTCAAACTTTAGCGTAAAGAGTGGGACGTTGAGGAGGGAGCAGCCCCTTTCATGTACAAATTAATTTCTGTTCGTTTTAAGTTTCAATGTCGCTCCTTACTTTCAGTTAAAAAAAACTTTTTTTATTTAATTTCTGAAAGTTTTTGAATCAATGCATGTTTTGAATTTAGCTCTCAGTGAATGAATAATTAAAACGAAATTTGTATATTTATTTCTTTGGCTAAATGGCTTTCTCATAACTTTGATCCAATGATTTTGAGAAAAAACGAACGAGGGAGCAGGCCTAGTTGCCCTTCAATGTTTTGGTTACTTAAAAATGCAACTAGCACTTTTAATTTCTTACGAATGTTTTCAGTAATTAGTAAATGATATTAGTAAAAATATGCGTATCGTAAAGAGCGAGGTATTAGGAGGAGGTGAACCCCTCTTATGCGTAATAATTTCTGTTCGTTTTAAGTTTTAATGCTGCTCCTTTCTTTTAGTTGAAGATACTTTTTCATATTTATTTTTTCATTGTTTTTTTTTTAATAATGCTAAAATCCATCCTCCGTTCATAGAAAAAAATCAACAAATGACAAATTCCTCCATGGAAAGATCCTCCAACATATCTCCCTCTTCTCAACCCTCCCCCCAACCAAAAAATCCCCCTGAAAACGTCTGTACACTTTCCAATAACCATTGCTATATGTAAGCACTGGTCAAATTTTCTTCCGCCATGACAAATTCCTCCATAGAAAGTTCTCCCCGTATAGCTTTGATATTCTCTTCTACCATAAGTGGGGATGTAATCTCTCACTTCCCTCCATGTCCGTTCTATATTTTGGGTATGGGCACTTGTTGTAGGGTCAACAAAATTTAGGTTGTGATTGACACGCAAATGCTGAAAGCCATGGTGGGCAGTAATTATCTGACTCTTAAAGCTCATGGGACGTAGGGAAATACATTTTGCTACTTCCCTAATTTCCACGAATTGGGTATTTTTTTTCAATGAAAAGCGGTTTTATTTTACATTTATCGGATAAACATCAAATCTGGTATGTAAGAGCAATACATTTTTTCAGTCTATAAACAACTTTGTTTGAAAATGAGCTGTAATAATTGCGAAATCGATTTATTTAATGGAATACTTCAATTTGCCACAGATGATGCAATTTTAGAACTGTATTATTACCATGGCATGTTATTGAGGAGCAAAGATTGCCCAATTTGTGGCCGGACTTGCGTTAAATCTGGAACTTATTTCCGTTGCCAGAAAACCTGGCGTATATCCATTCGTGATGGCCGTGAGTTTGAAAGAACAAAGTGTAATTTTAGAAAATCTATCTATCATAGAACGTGGCTGGAACGCTCACAACTCACTCTACAACAGAGTTTTCGGTTTTTGATAATGTGGCTTCAGACTAATGCTTCAAGGGAGGAATTGATATTCAATAATGTTGGTATTTCTAAACAAACGATTGTGGATTGGAGTATGTTCTGTAGAGAGGTTTGTATTTACGCTTGTCACTCCAGTACTGTTCGTTTGGGGGGAGAAGGAATAATTGTTGAGATAGATGAAGCAAAATTTGGCAAGCGTAAGTACAATCGTGGTTGAATTGTCGATGGTGTTTGGGTATTTGGTGGTATAGAGCGATTTACTGGAAATTCATTCATGGTTGCTGTGCCAGATAGAAGTAGTGCTACGCTGTTGGGAATAATACGTGACAGAATCCTGCCAGGTACAACAATAATCAGTGACTGTTGGAGGGCCTATGACTGCCTAGCCCACCATGGCTTTCAGCATTTGCGTGTCAATCACAGCCTAAATTTTGTTGACCCTACAACAGGAGCCCATACCCAAAATATAGAACGGACATGGAGGGAAGTGAGAGATAACATCCCCACTTATGGTAGAAGAGAAGAACATATGGAAGGATATCTTGCAGAGTATTATTTCCAAAAAAAAATATTCCGTCAGATTGAGAATGCATTATTTCATGAATTTCATATCGGAGCTTTATAACCCTTCATCAGGCTAAAATATAACTGGAGTCCAGACATTGAAATATAGCATAATCTTATAAATACTAGAGAGAGAAAACGGGTATAATTTCAACAAAAAGTGGAAACAATACATTTTTTTTTGAATAAATGAAACTTTGAATAATGATTTATTCTTCCCAGCAGTTTAAACTTGCCCCGCATATTTGGATGATAAATTTGAGGAAGTTTATGTGAGTAACAGAGGAGTGACATGTTTGAGGTTTTAAACAGTTAATTGATTTACCATTGAAAGAAGTTGATTCAAGTTGATAGCAGAAATAAAAGAGAAGGATATTTTGATGAAATGAAAAATCAAGAAGGGAGGCTCGTCAAGGATTATATTTCGATGAATCAACTATTTATATTGCAAGTGTTGTTTGGATAAATAAACTTTTGAATAAATGAAACTTTGAATAATGATTTATTCTTTCTAGCAGTTTAAACTTGCCCCGCATCTAGGACCACTGGGTCGATACAATCACCCCTGAAAAAACAAACAAAAAAACAACAAACAAATAAACACGCATCCGTGATCTGCCTTCTGACAAAAAACACAAAATTCCACATTTTTAAACAGTTCGTGGTAACGAGCTGTAGTAAGGAGCGACCAGGCTCAATAGTAACCAAAACTCTAAAAAATGGAATTTTGACACCAATAGTTATATCAAAAGAATGGCATTTTAATGCTGATTTTAAATATATAAGTTTCATCAAGATTAGTCTTACCCATCAAAAGTTACGAGCCTGAAAAAACTTGCCTCATTTTAGAAAAACTGGGGAAACATCTTAACAAAAATCACACATCAGATTCAGCGTATCAGAGAACCTTGTTGTGGAAGTTTCAAGCCCCAATCTATAAAAACGTGGAATTTCGCATTTTTTGCCAGAAGACAAATCACGGATGCGGGTTTATTTGTTTTTTTTTCCCCAGGGGTGATCGTATCGACTCAGTGGTCCCATAATGTCGCGAAAGGGCTCATTCTAACGGAAATGATAATTTCTAATACCCTGTTTAAGTGACCAAAAAATTGGAGGGCACCTAGACCCCCTCCTACGGTCATTTTCCCCCAAATTCACCCGATCAAAATTCTGAGATAGCCATTTTATTCACCACAGTCGAAAAACCCAATAACTATGTCTTTGAGGACGACTTATTTCCCCGCAGTCCCCGTGGGAGGGGGCTGCAAGTTACAATCTTTGACCTGTGTGTACATATAGTAAATTGGTTACTAAGAAGTGTACAGACGTTTTCAGGGGGATTTTGTTGGTTTGGGGGGATATTTGAGGGGGAAGGTTACCGGGGAGGATTTTTTCCATGGAAGAACTTCTCATGGGGGAAGATACTTTCAATGGAGGGGGCGCAGGATTTTCTAGCGTTGTTTAAAAAAAAAACAATGAAAAAATAAACATGAAAAGTTTTTTTTTTCTACTGAAAGTAAGAAGCAGCATTAAAACTTAAAACGAACAGAAATTATTACGCATCTGAGTGGTCTACCTCCTCGTAATACCTCGCTCTTTATGCTAAAGCATTTTTAGTAATTTCAACTATTTATTCTACGGCCTTTGTGATTCAGGGGTCATTCTTAAGGAATTGGGAAAAATTTAAGCTTTAATATCAAGAGCGAGGTATCGACGATGGGGTGAGCCCCCTCATATACGCATAAAAACATACGAATATTGAAGTTCGCTACGTAATTTAATACGTAAGTTCCGTATATTTTTTACTTATGAAAACGTTCGTAAAAAGTTAAAAGTTATAGTTGCCTTTTTAAGTAATCAAAAAATAGGAGGGCAACTAGGTCTCCTCCCCCTCGCTCCTTTTTTCTCAAAATCTTCCGATTAAAACTGTGAAAAAGCCATTTAGCCCCAAAAAATTAATATGCAAATTTCGTTTCAATTATTTATGTGTGGAGAGCCAAGATCAAACCATGCATTAATTCAAAGACGTCCAGAAATTAAACAAAAAAAACGATTTTTTTTAAATGAAAGTAAGGAGCGACATTAAAACTTAAAACGAACAGAAATTACTCCGTATATGAAAGGGGCTTTTCTTCCTCAACGCCCCACTCTTTACGCTAAAGTTTGACTCTTTCTCTTAACTCTACATTTTAAAACAGTAAAAAACCTTAGCGTAAAGAGCGGGGCGTTGAGGAGAAAAAGACCCTTTCATATACGGAGTAATTTCTGATCGTTCTAAGTTTTAATGTCGCTCCTTACTTTCACTTAAAAAAACCTTTTTTTTTGTTTAATTGTAGATAGGAGGTTGAAACTACAGTAGGATTCTCTGATACGCTGAATCTGGTGGTGTAAATTTCATTAAGGTTCTATGATTTTTACGGGTTGTTTCCTCCTCACCTATGCTTCCAAACTTAAGTCTCTAGCCGGCAATCCTTCAATTCGTCGCAATCCAAGTTTCTACCACCAGTCACGACCCGGTAGGGCAACGGGGAGGAAGCTACGGGGTTCTGCTCCGCCTCAAGGTTTGTCGCTTGACCTAAATCTCTTGACTTGTCTAGTTCTTCACCGTACCGCATTATTAGGTATTTTGGATATTTACATCTACCAAGCTCCAAATACTTTTTACAAAGGCGCTGTCTATGTGTGGTAACACTTTTAAGATGTATACCTCGCTTTGATTTATTTTCCCCATGATTTCGGCTTTGTGTGCACAACTTTACTGAAGGCTCCTGGCTATTTCTTATTTCTAGGTTTCTTCATTGCATTGAAATAATTTATGAAAATTTCACACTCTATTAACAAGCAGCTGATTATACCAGCTTGTCATTTTGGTCTCTGGGGGTATTATCGGCGTTCTGAAAAGATTCTTTCTGGCAACCGACTTGTAAAAATTTCAGGTAGCTGAAAATATTCTAGGGGACTGTTAGAAACAGGAAAATAAATCGAAAAATGGTTCCAATCATCTTACAGGTTATTGTATTCTGCTCATGATAGTACCGATTTTGTTCTAAAAGCAATATCCTTTATCGAGTACACTTGTGAAAAAGACCTAGACATTTTCTAAGATTTCTAAGCAATTAGAGGAAATAGAGCAAAATCCTTTCAAACATTTTGTAGCATCTTCAAGAAGCTATGGCCTGATATTAAAAGCGGCATCTTCCGCCAATGAATACTTGAGTACTTTTTAAATATAAATTTTCAATTTAACATGGGATTTTCGAGTTCCATCAGTTCACTTAATCACGGCCTCCGACCACCCATTTCGAAGATAAAGATACCTCAATTTTCACGTCTTC